>NW_006438073.1:908505-957293 GCF_000325575.1 Pteropus alecto | reverse complement strand
GGGGTAGGTAAAAACAAAAACATTGGAAAGTTTTGGAAAGAAAAGGACAGATAGAATGATAGAATGGTTAGGAACCTAAAATAGGGAACAGCTACTGGTTAAGATTCCAAAACCAGTGAATAGACAGACCACATAAATCGCTGGCCATGGGTAGAGAGCAAGGAGAGACATCGCCGGCTACAAACGTCAGTCTTGGCTGGCCAAGAGGAGAATGCCTTGTATTATGGGCAGAACCAGCACCACTTCCCAGGAATGAATTCAGAGCCCAGTTTTTCTCCCTCTATCTCTGGGGCAGAGGGCAGCCGGGGCAGACTCGAGAGTAGTAGGTCTTGGCAGCAGGAGAGCTATCAGCCACGTGTGACTATTTAAGTTAAAATGAACTAAAATGAAATAAAATTCAGTTCCTCAGTCACAGTAGCTACTTTTCCAGCGCTCTATAGCTATTGTAGCTACTGGCCACGACATTTGGACAATAGAGATAGAGAACATGTTCCTCATTACAGAAAGTTCTATGGAATAGCATTGATCTAGAGGGGGAGAGAGTTACAAAGTATAACTGTAACCCATTTTCCTTGCCAAATCCACTAGACCCTAGTTACCTGAAGACCAAGACAGAGACAGATGTGTTTTTAAGGTTGAAGCAGGCTGAGGAAGTGAACAAAGTTGGAATCAGTACACGTATTGAGTGATGCCACCTACATGTGTAATTAAGTGAAATACCTGTAATGTATCTACCTGCCTAGGATGCCTCTGTACCCCTAAGAGTAGTCATTAAAAACTGTCCTTTTTTTTTTTTTTATGGGGAGAAATTATGCAGGAGGAGTAATCTTTGCTAGCAATTTGTCTTGAACTTGATCTTGCTTCCAAGCTTATTAAATGCCTTGAGGAACACTGAGAAATATATTTCTTAGGTTGAGACTTAATTGACTCCAGTCAATAAGATGGTTTTGACTGGATGTCTCTGACATTCCTTAATTACACGTATGAGATCATGAACAGAGCTAGTAGGACTGGGAAAAGAAGGTAGATTTGTCCTCAGCTAAAATGTGTATTATTTAAGGCACCAGGAGAGTGAGAATCTGTGTGTTTCCTCTTCTCTCGTCTTGTATGCCGTTTCTCTGCCAGACCAGGAAATGACCCCCGATGGCTGACTTCTAATGAAGTGAGATCTCGGTGGAAAGTTTTCTGTATGCGTGCAGATTTTTGGAGACTCGTTTCATTTCCTACCTAGTTTGTATTTTCTTGATATCTTATCCTAAAGCGATTTCTGAAGGAGACAGGTTTTAGGGAAAAGATTAGTGCAAATCATCAAATCTGGTCTCAGAAATTATTCGTTTTCTGTCTTTCATTGTAGGGCACTTAAGTCAATAATCCTTTCCTGCTTATGTTTCTGCTGTGGAGGTTCTTTTGAGCTAATAGAATCACTTTCTTGTTCTCTTGGTATTGTGGAATGGGATGGAAGGGGAAGGAATTTTCCTTCTTTGCTCCTTGCTGCTTTTAAACATTATCCTTTATTAAACTATATCTCTGCATCCTTCCAGTCCTACGACTTGTTTTGGAGGGAAAATAAAAAGAATCGGAGCAAATTGAGTGGACATGAGAAGAACCAGTTAATAAGAAGCTACACTCCCCCTTTATTTTAATATTGAAAGTGGTGAGTTTGTAGAAGATGGAGGTATAAAAGTTCTTGTGACATTAACATGCACTTAATCCTCTTTGAGTTCAAGAAGTAAGTGGGGATGGTAATGAGTTCCGAGTAATTTATGATGACGTTGACTCTCTAGAAAGCTGACTTTCCTGCTTTTAGTTCGGAACTCTTGATATAAGTTGGCAGGCTTAGTAATTGACTGAATGAGGGGACAGTTCCCTTTAATCATATGCACCGGTCCTATAGAACAAGCTGTGTCATGTGGCTCTTTATCCATTCATTTGTGACTCTTTGATTCTCTGAATTGAAAAAAAGCCACGACGAAAATCCACCTTTTTATTTTTGTCTTCTCCGTTGAAGGACAATGTCATATTTTTGTCTCTAGAAAACGGCTGTGAGAAAAGGATGATAAATATAAGGTTTAGATGGAACACTCATTTTTATGAAATTCACAGGTTTTTTTTTGTTTGTTTTTTTGTTTTTTTTAAGCTTACAGAAGATAGTTTTCAGTTAATGGATCTGGAAGTTTTTATATTTATCCTTACTTAACTCCTTAAAAAATTTCTACCTACATCTTTTTAAAAAGATTCTTTTTTATTATACTGGGAAACAATATAAATTTAAACTTCCAATAAAATCTGTTAAAGTTAGAATTGTTCTCATCAAGGTTAAAGTCTTGTTATTGTTATTGTTTGCCATTGTTTACCTTGCCCCTTCCCTCCAAAAAGAAAGTTGTCATAAACTCCCTGATATATTTAGGCTTTATGTATCTTGATTTTGAGATGCGACTCACCCGTTCTGGGATATTAGAGATGGGGATCTGTAAGAGACGAGGGACTAAGGGACAGGCTGGGTGCAGGGGACGAAAGCAGTGCTCAGACCCAAAGCGGACCTACTGGCCTCTCCGAAGAGTGAGGTCTGCATGGTTAAAGCCACCCGAAAGGAGCTTCTAGCACTTCAGAGGGGATGGAGCAGGTCAGAATAGAATTTGGGACAGTTAACCAGCTTGCTGGCTTGAGCTAGGTCTGAGATCACTGGCCACTTTCCTTTTCGTCTCCTGCAGTGCTCATCTTGCTTTCTGTCTTATGGCTTTGTCTTTCCTTGGGCAGCGGGTAGAGAAGGGGGGACATACAACTTTGTGATCAAAAGCTTGAGCCCTCAGTGCAGATCGCCTTGATTAGAATCCTACCCCTACCACGGATTAGCTGTGTAACTCCGAAGAATTTAATGTCTCTGTGCCTTCACCTGTAAAATGAGTTAATATTTTGACTTTCATGGGCTGTTCACGTGAGATAGTTCTTACCTAGCACGTAGCCTGATTCCTGGCATAGAGGAAGTGTTCAGTCATGTTGGCCATTACATTATTCCCACTTTCTAAATGAGATCACATTCTTGCCTTGGGATGCTACTGACACAGTATAATATACCCCAGAAATAACTTCATTTGTTGTTAAAATGATAGAACAGATGAAAATACAGAAATTCATCTCCCACCTCCCTCCAAAGTCATCTCAGATTTATGCGTTGTTTCCTGGGGCTTTTTTTCTTTATCTGAAAGGGAGTCTAGGCCATCTTGTCACATGAAATTGTTTTTTCCTTGGGATGCTACTGACACAGTATAATATACCCCAGAAATAACTTCATTTGTTGATAAAATGATAGAACAGATGAAAATACAGAAATTCATCTCCCACCTCCCTCCAAAGTCATCTCAGATTTATGCGTTGTTTCCTGGGGCTTTTTTTCTTTATCTGAAAGGGAGTCTAGGCAATCTTGTCACGTGAAATTATTATTTTTTTTAAAGCACCCAGGTAAGTTGAACACTGTTCAAAAAGAACACAGTTTAGAAGCTCCCGAGACGGAAATTATATTTCAGATGAGTTGACGTTTAGCCAGTGCTGCTCTGTTCCTGTGAGAGAGTCTCATCCTGTGGAAATTCATCTTTTCAAACGCTTCTTTTATTGTCCGCTGTGCTGGAGATTCAGCAGTCACAGTGTACACAGCTTCCTGCCCTCACAGCCCTTGCATCTCAGTGAGGAAGACAGCAGAAAACAGGGTGGTTCAGAGAGATGACAGGTAGGTGAGGGGCCAGGGAGTGACCCGAGGAGGTGTTTGCAATGTCTGGAGATATTTTTGGTTGTCACATCTACGGAAGGGGTGCTACTGCTATCTAGTGAGTAGAGGCCAGCTGAACATCCTGCCACGTATGGGAATCCGCCCCTAAAACCCAAACAAAGGATTGTTTGGCTCTCAGTGAAAAGTGCCCTGTCGATTGAGAAACTCTGCTCTAGATGGTGCTGGAAGCCTCGAAGAAGAGCGGGGACTTCGGGCTAATCAGGTTGTAAGTGGTAAGAAGGAGCTTTTCCCACCAATGTTTGCGGGAGGAGCTTTTTGGGAAGAGGCGCTGGCAGGAACAAAGTCCCTGAGGCGGCAGCAGGCCAGC
Source organism: Pteropus alecto (assembly GCF_000325575.1). Lineage (NCBI taxonomy): Eukaryota > Metazoa > Chordata > Mammalia > Chiroptera > Pteropodidae > Pteropus > Pteropus alecto. The sequence goes on along the minus strand of NW_006438073.1, from coordinate 953,202 downwards.
GTGGCCATCGCGGGTGAGGTCGGCACTGTGGGTAAATCACGAAAGGTTTCGTGGCCATGGTAGGAGTTATTCAGGTTACTCCGTGGGCTTTGAAGTTATCGTGAGAGTTTGGACAAAACAATCGCTGATTGTTTTGAATTTTTCCCTTTGATTTTTATTTCCCACAGAATTATGGCCTTGAAACTGATAACATGAAGAACTTGGTTCTGAAACTGCGAGCGTCTTCCCACAACTTACAGAATTACATAAGCAGCCGGCGGAAAAGTCCAGCGTATGACGGGACCACGTCCCACAAGCCGCCCAATGAGTTCCTGACTTCCGTGGTGGAGCTCATAGGCGCTGCCAAGGCCTTGCTGTCTTGGCTGGACCGGTGCGTTGCCATGTGTTCCTTTGTCCTGTCAAGGGAGGGGGCCTGAGATGCACACGGGCCTGTACTTTGTCTTAGGAAAATGAACCATTGTCCCTGTCCTGTCTCTTCCACTGGGCCTCTCCAGGAACTCTGGATCATTGGTAAATGTTAGGGTCTCTTTGGAAATTATCGAGAAGTGACTAGCAGGAACAAATTAACCTCATCTGAGAGAAGAGCGAAACTGTGCTGAAGTGGAGTTTTTACTGAGGTTAAACATTAATGATTATTTGGTTTTATGACGGTCGTCAGTTGGCTTCTGAAGGCTTGTTAAGTCTCTTGGCTCATTTATTTGATATTTTGATTTTGATTTTTTTTTTTTATCTAGCACTTCTCTGTCTCATTCAGATTTCTGTTTTGTGTGTTTTTTTTGAGAGGAAACGGTTATATAACAAATACTCTAACTGATCCTGTCGTGTAGCTATGCTCGTCAGCATACAGTGTGGGATCCCGGTGGCTGCCCCTCCCCTGCCCCTCACACGTTTCACTTTTTTAAAGAGAGAATTTTGTTGCTTTCTAGGGCTCCATTTACAGGGATCACCGATTTCTCAGTAACAAAGAACAAAATCATCCAACTTTGCTTGGACCTGACCACTACAGTCCAGAAGGTGCGTGCGTCGTTGTCTCTTCCTAAACGTTTTTTTCTTCCCTTTTCCCTCTTTCCTCTTCTTCAGAGGATTCACATGCAGGTTGGAAGCGCCCTCTTTTCTCTCCATTTTTCCCTCACATCAGAATTGGGGAGGGGAAGAAAGGCTTTAAATTAGCTGCATGATGCAGTTGGCTTCTGAAAAATGACCAATGGCCATCACCTCAAAGATTATCTTCTTTCGTTTTAAAAGAATTGAGCTACGTGTCCTGTTATTTTTCTCTAAAATATTAGCACACTTAATTTTTTAAATAGAAATTCTGGAGTAACTAAATTTCACTAGAATGTTTGTTTAGGGCAGAGGCTGACAGAAAAATCAGTATCTCATGGCCCGCCCCCATGTCAGAGGCACAAAGAAACTTGGAGGTTTTCACATTGCAAAGGTTCTGATTTGGAAATGACACCTGTCAATTTCATTCACAGCTCATTGGCCAGACCCAAGTATCTTAGTAAGGGCCAGGAGGACTGATATCAGTCTGTAACGTAACTAGTTTCTGTGACCTGAACTTTAAAAAATTTTTTTATAAGACCCTCAGCTCTTAAGATCACTTAATATATTACCTGGCACCTAGGAAACACTTGTGAAATATTTTTGAATTGAACTGAGGCTATGAAACGTCATGTCTGCTTGGTTCTAAAATTCTGTGATCCCAATATTTGTTTCCACTACTGATTTGGCAAAAAGTAAAGAAAGTCTTTTCCTCAATCCTGACTCTGCCGTATTATAGATACAGTTCTGAAAAGCCGTGTGATTTCTGCTTGTGCCTGGAACACGCGGAGTGAGGTTTGGCTTTGCATGTGGCAGCTGCTCCGGTCCAGTACTGAGGAGCAGCTGTTGAACTTCAGGCGCATGTGACTTCTCACACTTTTGAGGCCGAGTTCTTAGAAAGGAGCTCAGAGCAACTAAAGTGGCTCTGAGTTTCCGCTCTTTTTTTATGATGTGTGAAGTAATTTTGATCTAAAAGAGTCTGATACCAATCCTGCCACGTTAATTCTACAGCCACCACGCCCTGGCACTTGTGGTGGAAGGCATTTATTTTTCCGAGACCTTGAGTTTTCTTTTTCTTCTCTGCATCCCTCTTCCCACTATATTCTGCCTCCTATTTTGATTTTTTACAAAAATTTACTTGGGATCAATTAAAATGACAGTATAAGAGTTAGAGTTAAACGTTGTAATTAGCAGATGGGAAAGTTTTGCTCATAGATGCTTCTGTTTTATTTCAAGGGCCCTTGACCATGGGACTGATTCAGGCTGCCCCTGCTGTGTGTAGTGTAGGGGGAGGAGGAGAAAGTGATGAAGTCAAAGGCAGCGGTGGTAGTATTTGTTTTCACAGGGTGCTTTGCCGAAGCAGGTCGATGTTGGCTTCGTAGGTATCTGGAGTGTTCCTTACAAAAATATTTATTTAGCACTTAGTATGTGTCTGCCACTATTCTAGGCTGTGAGGATACCAGTAAATAGCAGCTGAAAAAAATCCCTGACTTCATAGAACTTGGGGGAGAGAGAAAATGAAAAGATAGATAAGCAAAATGTATGTCAAGTGAAAGTCAGAGACGTGTTAAGGAGAGAAGGTACGGGAAGCCTTGAGAGTGGAAGCCGGCTTTAGATCTGTGGCTGGAGTAACCCATTGAGAAGGGGAGATCTGAGTGACCTGATCGCTGTGACTCAGTGCTTGTCTGGGCGGAATGGCTTACAGCATTGTCTCAGGTGGCGTTTTCCTGGTATTCATAGAGGTGTTGATTGTTATGAATGATGATAAAACATCTCCCCTGGGACGGTGAGATCTGGATCCAGTCACGTCAGGAGAAAGGTGTCCACTGTGCCCCCTCTTCACGCTTGCCTCTGCTTATGGAGGCCTCACAAAGCCTGGCACGTGGTTAGTGGTGATTTTTAGGTGTCTGTTTAAATGAATGAGATAATGCTTTGACAAATAAGCTGATGAGAATTTTGTCTCTTAGGAGAAACTTAACCCAGATTTAAGGGATACAATGAGTATTGTTTCTTTTTTTGTTTCTTTTTGGTTTTCCCTTTGGAGTTTATTGAGCCTGTGCTTTAGAGGTAGACAGTCATAGGTTCAAATCCTACCTCTACCATTAATTAGGCCCGGGACCTTGGACGAGTCACTTATGAGCCTCAATTTTTCTTATCTGTAAAATGGAAATACTAACACTTACTTTGCCAGATGATTTGGTGAGATTTCTATAAGTTGTTGTTGAGAAAGAAAAAAGGAAGAAAAAGTGTAATATGAAGACAAATGACCAAAAAAATTTTTTTAAAAAATATATATTTGTAAAATACACATACATCTAAAAAAAGAAAAAGAAAAAACTATACAGAAAGGAATATATAAGTATAGTAGGCAATTTGGAAGAAAAATTGAGTTTATCTTAGCAGGGAGAGATGTGTAGGGGAGCCAAGGCAAAAAAATAAGTTTTTAAAAATGTATTTATTTAAATTAGTTTCAAATATACAGTACATTGGCTAGACATCTATATAGTTCATAAAATGACCCCCTCAATTGCTCCCTCCCTCCCCGGCCCCCCACTTAGCCATCATATTAATGCTAATTGCATTCCTTAAATTTTTTCATTTACAAAAAGCCTGGACATCACCGCATGTATGCATTCATGTAAAATTAAAAATAAGGAAATAATATAAACTTAAAAATAATATTAAGAGGATTAAATGAGATATAACATATATAAAGCCCTGTGCCCACTTAAGAAATAGTAGCCTATAATAAGAAATATAAAAACCTTGCCTGATAGCTGCCAGCTAGGCTGGCCCGAGTCTGCTGATCCAAGGAATGTGACAAAGCTCAGCCCCACCGTCGGTCTCATGAGCGGGTGACTTGCTCGCAATACTCCTTTTTTTCCATTCCGTGGTTTTCATGCCAGACAGCATGAAGTCACGCCTGCAGCTGCTTCCTCCCAGGAGGACTGGGTGTGGGGACCCCCGTTCAAGGTGGTGAAAGTTAAAAAGTGAGCCCTTTCACACACCGATGTGAACATTTCAGGGAGGCAGGTGTTTCTCTCACCCAGTGGCTCCATCACTACAACGAGGAACCCGTTTTCTTGGTGGCCTCTTGGATCCATCAAAGAATCAAGTATCAGGGATCAGGAGTTCGGACATCCACCTGGAACCTTGGGCCTCGGGGTGGGGAGAGGAGCTCTCTGCGTGTGGGTGGTTCTCACAGTGACAGCAGTGATTTGGGGATTCGTAGCGAAAGATCATAAACACAAATTAGTTTTATTTCTAGCATAGGACCACTTAAGTGTTCTGTTTTTCTAAAGTCAACATTTATTTAATAATTCTGTCCTTCAGATGGTGTTAATAAGGTATGAGCCACCATGGTAGTTGATGGTTTAGTGCCATGCCCAGGTTGGAGAACGAAGAGCATGTTTTTGAGCTGTAATGACTCATATTTTATAAAAGTCGATCCCGTACTTCAGATTTGTATCAGACTCACGCATGTAAAAATACATTTCTAAATTTTTTTCTTTAAAACATTTTCTCTCTCAGCTGCTTTTTTCCTGAGAGTCACTGTCAATTTTGGGAGCTCTGAGAAATTATAATTATTTGTCACATTTTTACGTAGTAGAGACAATTTTTTAAAAATTTTAAGAAGACCCTGAAAAATCTGATTACAAAATCACATAGGGTAGAAATTGGTTGCTATTTCCACTCCCACCTCCCCGATAACCTAAAAAGACTTTCTGATCGAAGTGAAATTCTTTCTGACAATTCCAACAGAATTGACTAATACCTTTCATGTACATAAATTAATTAGCATTTTCCCTAGTATGTTCTAGTTAGGAATTATACTTAATGGTGCTAAATAAACTCAAAGACCGTATAGTTGGTCTCCCTTTTTCTTCTGCATACACTCTGCCATGTAGAGATTCAAATTCTGCTGCAGGCAAGTTCTAGAAGTTTAACCGTGAGAGTTTCAAACTGGCAGTTTCACTCTGGCCACTTCTAGACAGGACAATGGTGATTCCTATAATCAGCTCACCAGGTTCATACAGTTCCAAGTCTTTTGTTCTTAAGCTGAGTAAATAACGCTTTGCATTCCAGCCCTTTATTTAATGTCATAATAGCATACCTCAAGACCACTTTTTTGGCAGTGTGTTAAATGAATGTTTTGTGGAGCTTTTTTTGTCTATTAAGGACTGAAATATCTGATTTAATCTCAGCGGTGCTTAAAATAAACTTTTGCGGCTGAGCTTATTCAGGCCCTTATTTCAAAGCTATTCTTATAGGCGGGCCCAGAGCCGAAGACGCCTGGCTTGTGGGCCCAGTGCTAGCTGAGTCTGCGGCCACGTTTGGGAGCCATTGTCAGGTTTACTGAGCTTTGACTTCTGGTGTTCTGCTGTACTGTCTGGACAGCAGGTGGATTTCAGCTCGATGATTTTTGTAGGTTTATAGATTAAATCATCAGTCGGATGGGATAAACTCTTTGGGTGAGGATCGAGTGAAGCCTCGAGAGGAGTCAGGTGGCAGCTCCATGCCCACTCTGCCCTCTCTCTCCACCCAGGTCTCTCTTTCACCAGGACTGCTCCGGCTGTGGGGTTGGGGGGATGTGTCAGGCACCATCTTGGGTTCCAGGAAGTATCTAGACAGCTAAGCCGACAGTTTCTGAAAGTTTTTAGCTCTTACATTTAGTTTTCCTTTTTTTTTTTGTCTTTCCTTCTTTAGGATTGCCTTGTAGCAGAAATGGAAGATAAAGTTCTAACTGTAGTAAGTATACATTCTAAGAGTTACTGTAAACTTCCTTTACGAAAAACAGCGGCAATCACATTAATTAAAGTAAATGCACTGTGGTTAATTACTTCGGGATATACTTTGAAATATTGGCTTTTAGGATGTGGGACTATTAATTTAAATGGAAAAGGAAGAATAAAAGTTATTTAACAACAAGGCCAACTACTGTGAAAACCTGTGTTGAAATTGGATATATCGGAGTCTCTCTTTTGCTTTTTTTTTTGTTTTTTTACTCCGAACATTTTATCAGGGTGCAGTTATACTTAAGTTGATAGCTAGCCTGTTAATCAGGGCTAAACCGATCTGCAGATTTCACTTTAGGACCATTTTGAATAATGAAAAAAAAATTCTTGGCAAAAGCTCTGTGATGGAGGGGGGGATGTACTGTGCCTGTTTAAAGAGCATTTTGTAATTATTCGGCATCACTTCCTCCTTTTGACATAAGCCAGCCTGTGCTCTTTTGATAAGGCCTTCCTCCTACTGATGTTGAGGAATTTAGCAATGAAATTGCTATAAATATATGTTCCATAAATAGAGAGGCTAAACAAATTGGAGGAATGTGAAAAGTGTCACTTCTTGGATTCTCCCCCTTCAAAAAAAAGTCACTCTTTGGAATTTCCTGATTTCTTTGGTTGTTTAATTTTGAAAGGTTAGATGGATCCGATTGGGGGAAGTACCATGCGTCACCACTGTGATTTCTACATGGAGACCGCTTAATACAGATCTTCGCATTGTCTCTAAACGTTTACTTTGTCGATGTTTGGCGTTCAGAGACCGTGAGCGTCCCCGTCACTAACACGTCCGTTGACCTAAATTTAAAACACAAAACTATAAAACTCTTAGAAGAAAACAGGAGAAATTCTAAGCGATCTTAGGTTTGGCAACGATCTTAGTTTTTATAGATATAGGACTACAAGCACGAGCCATAAAAGAAAAATGGATAAAGTAGACTTCATTAGAATGAAAAACTGCTCCGTGCACCGTTAGAAGGAAAAGATACGCACAAACCAAAACACTTATCAGATAGAGGACTTGTAAACAAAATATACGAAGAACCCTTAAAACTCAATAATAAAACCACAATAACCCGGTTAAAAAGTGGGCAGAAGATCTGAACAGACACCTCACCAAACAAGGTATACAGCTGGCAAATAAGTATATGAAAAGATAGTCAACCTTGTGTTTCATTAGGAAACTGTAGATTAAAACAACAGGATGCCACTTACACCTATTAGAATAACTAAAAACATGACACCACCAAGTGCTGTTGAAGGATATGGAGCAGTAGGACCTCTCATTCGTTCCTGGTTGGAATGCAAAATGGTATAGACACTTTGGAAGAGAGTGTGGCGGTTTCTTACAAAACTAAACATGCTCTTATCCTACGACTCAGCAATTGTACTCCTAGATATTTACCTAAATGAATTGAAAACTTATATCCACAAACCTTTGCACAGGACTTTACAGCAGCTTTATTCATAACTGCCAAAACTTGGGAGCAACCAAAATGTCCAGGAGTAGGTAGGTGGATAAATAAACTGTTGTACATCCAGACAATGGCATGTTATTCAATATTAAAAAGAAATGAGGTATCAAGCCATGAAAAAGTATGGCAGAAACTAAAACGCACATTACTAAGTGAAAGAAGCCAATCTGAAAAGGCTACGTGCAACGTAATTCTAACTATATGACATTCTGAAAAAGGCAAAGCCATAGAGACTAAAAAATACCAACGATTGCCGGAATTCACGGTGGGAGAGGAGGAGACAGATGAATGAGTGGAGCATGGGATTTTAAGGAGCGAAATTATTCTGTATGATATTGTAATGGTGGATACATGACGTGATGCATTTGTCAAAACCCATAGAACTGTACACCACAAAAGAGATCCCTAATGTAAACATAATAATCTCTCAATATTGTTTATCAGTTGTGACAAATATACCACACTAATGCAAGATGTTTATAACATCGAGTTACTTTTAACTGTATTATAATCTGATAACTATTGAGAACTGTGTTTGGGTAGGAAAGAAGTATATAAGAACTCTGCACTTTTTGCTCAATAAACAGAAAGGTTTCTATAAACTTAAAACTACTTTAAAAAGTAAAATCTATTAATAAAAACAGGTGCAGGCAAAAAAAAAAGACACATTTTTTGAAACCTGGTCAATATTTGATAGGCAAAGAATATGAATGATCACTGAAAAAAAAATACAAATGGCTGTGAATCGATGATTCTCTTAACTGCCGAAAGGGGATTTCTGCCTGGTCTGTGCTCTTCAGTGGTTGTAAACGAAATAATGTAAAAGCTGCACTTTTTAAACAAAACATAAATAGTGGCATCGTTCCCACAATTGCAAATACAGAGTCCAAATGCCGTGTGTTAATTAAGCAGTATTATCAAAATGATTTCTGACCAGAGCTAAAGATTATAGGTGAAGTGCATTTCTTTAGCATCTAGTTTGAGATAAACTTAGTTAATGATTGAACCTTTCCTGACTTTGTGACTCTCCAACTCTAGGTCAAGGTTTTAAATGGCATCTGTGACAAAACAATTCGCTCTACCACGGATCCTGTTATGAGCCAGTGTGCGTGTCTGGAGGAAGTTCACTTACCAAACATTAAACCTGGGGAAGGCCTGGTAAGAATTCTCACGACACTTGTTTTTAAATAATAACACTTCGTCGTTTATTAAAATTTTTTTTTATAATTCCTTATTGCCTTCATTGTAATTCTGAATAAGATTAAAATTAGACTGTCTCCCATCATGTAGGAATTTGTCATCTTGAACTGTTGACATATTTTATGTCTTCAAAGTATAAAAATAAACACAATTTTTAAACTGTACACTCGTATCGTGAAGGAATTGTCTTAATAGTTTTATTTTTAGGACTTAGCAATGCAAAGAAATACAAAACATTTACACAAAGGAAAGATGATCTCTGGGTACATAACAACATCTGCTCTGAGAGTCTGTATTAGCACTTAGGATGAATGTGAGAAGAGGCTGTTTGGAAGAAATGATTCTTAAAAAACGTTCAGAAATGGCTCATCAGTAATGTATGAGCTCTACAATAACATACCCTGAGAATGCATACAGGTAGATACCTAGTTACCTAGATACCTAGCTCTCCCAGTCTCTAGCATGCAGCCAGTGAAAGTTGCTGAAATTTAAGTGAAGAAATTGTGAGACCCCTTGATAAACTTAGAGACTTTGAGTCCAGGTTTAAATCCCAGCCCTCAAGTAACTTAACCTCTTTATGTGTCAATTTCTTCATCTGGCAAAAATGTATAATAATAATAACTGTTCTCAGGGTTGAAAGTATTAATTTAGATGCTAGACACTGAATGCCAGATGCTGTATGCAGAGGACACGTGCAGTAATTGGTGGCTGCAGCTACTGTAGCTACTATTGATGGTGAGGATGATGGGGAGTGCCTAGCGTATAAGTAGCTATGGGGGAGATAGCACGACAGTCTCTGCTCTCAGACGGGGAAAAAAAAGCAACCAAATGTTGACCAGCCTGCATTCATAGTAAGTAGACGTATCCATACAGAGGCTGCTCGGCTTCAGAGTAAATGATAGATGATAATAGATTATTAGACAGAGAAAGTTTCTAGTCACATAGAAGCAGAGAAACGGCCCAAGTGGGCAGAACTAGAGTTGCCACTTCAGATGGTACAAGCAAACGCTCTGGGAAGAGGATCGCCGCATTCAGGGAGAAGCTGATCGCTCTGCAAGTGACAGTGACCGGAGAGGAGAGGAATGGGGAGAACCTTGAAGGGGCCAGAATTTCAAGAGACTCTCATTGTTGAGTGGTGTAGGTGGCTGATCAGGGCAAGGTCAAGGTCAAAATAATTTCTTAGGAGAATTTGCATTATTGCGACATTGATACCAGGGTGAGCAGCTCGTCTCTGCCCAATCTGCTTTTTGCTGTATTTCCTCATCTTATAAAAGTTTAATAAACATTTTTTATACATGATGTGCCAAACTGCAGAAATGTTTCCTTGATGGTAGGAGTTCACTTCTGAGTTTGCTTACTAAGCCTTTTAGGAAGGAACATATTTATCTTATGCCTCCCTTAACCCGGAAGGGTGCCTATTTCTAAGTTATTCCCTATGTCGTGTTATTTAACAGTCTTTGCTCATACAGCTCGTACAGACCTGGGTTGTTAGTGGCTGGAATAAGACACCCCGCAATGACTGCTGATACCAAATTTAACTGAATATATTGTGTCACTAGATAAAGAGATGGTCAGGAGAGAACAGTCCTTGTTTGAAAGGCCTCCTTCATTCTCTGCAGGGCTGAGAAGATTCCTCCCGAATCCCCAGAGTTATGGCAAAATTTGATGTGCCTGGCACGCAAATGACGACATCAAAGAGATCTCGTTTCTGATTTCTTTTACTGGCGTTTCGGTTTCTTTAGTTCTCCTTCACCATTCCTTGGATCTTGTTTCACAATGTTTCAGGAGGCTTAGAATTAGTATTGTTCGGCAGGGGCTGCCTTTAACGTTTTATAAGTTCAAGTCTCATTCGCGGCTGTATTTCTAAACGTCGGCGTAAAGAGTTAATATATTTGTGACTTGCTCTAGGGCATGTACATCAAATCGACCTATGATGGATTGCACGTGATTACTGGAACCACAGAGAATGTAAGTGCCTGTTTGTTAAAGGTAAAAGGTATTGGATGTTTAAACAAATTCGACACAGAGTCCCCACGCTTTGCATTTAAATATATGCATGCTGTTTTGTTATCCACGGTGAGGGCGTGGGCGCCTGTTTTGTTTATTTCTGTTGCTAGCTCGCTGCTTATCACCAGCTGTTGTCAATTTATTATTCAAATTGTCCTTTTTTAGCTCTCATTCACACACCTTGCCCAGTTTTTACTCCCATCCTTGTGTTAATTATTCCTTTTGCACCCTGGAAGTGTTAACCCATAAATGCAAAAACAACGATCTGTTTGTTGCCGAGAATCACTCTTATAAGAACTGGGAATGTTAGCCATATGTGTAAAATATCGTTGTTGTTGTTGTTGTTATTGTTGATTGTTTAATGGAATTTATACGTGTCACTAGAAAGAAACTCTTGAGATTTTTGCATGATGTAGGTTTTTTTTTTTAGAGAGTTTTATTTCATATTTGGCATGATATTGAAATTTAGTTGTTTTTTTTTTTTTTTTGCCCTAATCCTTTGAATGGAAAAAACAGAACTGTTTCTACTGTGAGAGACTTTGCACACTGTTATCTTTCTTTCAGAAATTCTGCTACATGAAAGGTGTTTCTTTAGGCCCTCAAACATTTTGAATTTGGGAAAAGTAGAGCTAATTGAATGCTTTCTTTTTGCAACGTGCAATATGGCTAGCTTTTAAATGACGTTGATATGAAGTTTAAAATGTTTGAATAGCTTCCAGAATCTGTGTAAAAGAAGCACATGTCTGTGGAATTAATCTACTATTTAATCAACTCTGACAAGAGGAAGTAATTCCTTAAAATAGAAGAAATTTGGTACCTTTTCCTAATTTGTTGGGTGGAAATACACATTGAATTTTGAACTTCAACTGCCAGGTCTTTTGATAAAATAAAAGAGCATGATCTTTGGTGAGGATTTGTGACACTCGCTTGATTTTTATAGTAAGAGAAAAATGACATTGCTTAAGGCAGTCAGTGAATTATAAACAAATTGTGTGGTTCTGGCAGACGAACGAGGAAAAGATGGTAGTGTCTTTAGGCATTCCTCATTGAACTACAATGAGAATACACTGAAAACTACTAGGAATTTTTACATCACCTTACCTGATAGGCAATAACAGCACAGGAAGTTCTGCTTTTAGGCTGGGGATGGTGGAAAAGAAAAAATGCACAACGCGTTATGCTGTTCATCCCTTATTCTTGTCATAGACTGAGTATATTTCAGCCAAACCATGACAAGAACATACACACGCGCTACTCAGTGCATTATGTTGGAATTGGATGGATTAAGAGGAATAGTGAATACTGTTTCAGTGTTTAGAGTTCAAGTTTTGCACCTAGCCCTTTGGCATTAACAACCAGACTCTCCTTGGTCTTCTGGAATCAATTTCAATCTTGGGTAAATGTGTAGAACGCTGTAATATTGCTTTCAAAAGGTACACAGATTTCTCTTCTTCGAAACGCACCCCCGCTTTATTTTAAAGATGAGAGTTGAATGCGACTAAACAAGCTTCTTCGACTCAAATGATATGTCAAATGTAATGACATATTTTCTAGAATTCCTACCAGACTCAAAAGGCTGAGTGAGAAATTCAGGGTTTACCTGAATGTAGTTGATCCTAGCACTCCCATAAAGGATCGTACATGTTGTCTCAGAGTGAGGTGGTTTCCATCCAGTTTAAATTCAAAAAAGGGAAAATTTGTCTTATTACTTCTGGCCATCCATCTGAAAATGTCATTCAGTCCTTCAGTTATTCAGCTGTGTTCACCGAGCACCTGGATTGTGCTGAACACTTGTTAAGTCTTGTAGATGAGGGTGGGAAGTTAGGTAAGAGCCCACTTCTCGTAGGTTTAATCTGGATATTTTACACTTCAGGCTGGATATTTTACACTTAAATGGCAGTAGAAAATGCCAGCTCCAGCTATCACTGAAGGTTGCTATGATTTCAGAGTTAGAATATCTTAATGGAAGCCCAGTGGATGGAAATCACCCATTGCATTGCTAAGCCAATTTCTCCACATCTCTCTATCTTGGACTCTAGGCTGAAGCAATGCCAGAGGCCATTTCAGTCCTCCAGCCCATTTTTTTTGTTTTTTTTTTTGGTTTTTTTTTTGGAGGTTATCTGAGAAGCCATGATCATTCCAAGGTCAAACCGAGTAGTCTCTCGTGATTCTCTGTCTGGCTTCCTTTTTGATGTTGTTCAAGACCTTGACAGGAGTCTTGACAGGTTCCCATCTGTGCTCCTATTCCCCACTCCTGAGATGAGGTGGGCATTAGATTAGCCTCTGAAGAATGGAAACATTCTTTTCCAGGTCATCACCTTCCGCAACGAACCAGAGCAAGCATCATTTTTCTGTAGTCTGGCTCATAGTGAAGATAGGACAGAGCTACTGCCATAGAGACAGCTCTCCCTTTACCAGTGTTCTGCCAAGCACAAATCTTAATCACTTGGTAGGACATTTGAGAAATAAAAGCATGAGGATCCTTAGGATAGGAAGTCAATTCAGGACACTGGGACTCGTTTTTTAAGATTACACACCTGCAGACAGGGACATCCTGGCCTCAGGGCCATCTTTTATAATGTGAAGTTTACCTTAAATAAGTCCTCATTTAGCCCAGGAAGGTTAACTGGAAAAATTGGTCTGCAACTCTAGGTTAAGCATTGAACACACAGGAGCAAAAAGGAACACTGAGACATTGATTTTTTTTTTTTTAAGTGCCTCAAGAGAGAGATTTGAGTTAGGCCATCTCCCTGTGGTATCCACGACGCTAGTGTCTCAGAGGAGGAGGCACTGCTGGTTGTTATGGAGGCAGGTTAAATGTTTTTAAAAAATAACAGTCACACCTGTGCTTTGCGTTAGATCCAGATAAATCAGTGGGAGTGTTTCTACAATTTAATGCTGCTTGCTCACTTCTTGTTGAGCCTATCACAGCAGTTGAGTGAGAAAATTCAGCAAATGTATCTGTCTAGTTGCTAACCCCGCACCATGTTCAGAGGTGCTATTTTTTTAAGGATAGCTGTAAATTGAAGATTCAGCCAGTGTCATGTTACTAAATAACATTTCGTTATAATTTGTAATCAAAGGTTTAGCCTTTCCTTCTTTTTTTGCTAATATGTGGTATCTTAATCTTAAAGAGTTCTAGTTTGATTAAATGAACAAGGATACTATGGGCAAAATATTGGACAACTATAGTCCATTAATATATGTAAATATACACACATATGTGAATATATCTATATCTACGTCCATTTGCAGATTTGTAGCAAAGTATTATTTGGGAAAATATAAAGTCTGGAAGTTTGTTTTGATGCTGAAAACGAATTTATTTTGAATTTAAGCTATAATGGAAAAAATTTTATTTTCTCTGAAGAAATACAGTTTCTATTCTCACCCTCTTTCTGTTTTAGTAGCATCGTGATAACATGTAAAACAAGGCTGAGTAAAAATTAGATTTAGTTCAATCATTGCTTAAAAGGAAATGGGATGACAGAGTTACAGAAATGGTCCTTACATGTTAAACAAGTTGGTCAGCTTTTACAAGATTAATTTTGATAAGTATATATGTATATATATGTATATGTATATGGTGTATTTTTTTGGTGAAACAATGGCTTTTATCAGCTCATGATGTCAACAGTATGTCCTACTCACCCTAATATGTGAGATGAACCTGGCTCTTCTGACGGATTATCTGTAATAGTACAGAACACCTGAATAACACAAGCATTCATATGTCAGGTTTTACATACTATGTAATCTCAGGGAGCTCATGCATACTTTGTAATATTTCTTGAGAAAATTATGTTTCCATTGCTCACTGTCTACAGAAGAAAGAAAGAAGAAGAAATCGAAGCAGAAAGAAATAGCAGGTTAGAAAAGTAAGACAGGTCTGCATTTGTTTCCAACAGTCTCCTGCAGACAGATCTCAGAAGATCCACGCTGGTGACGAAGTCATTCAGGTCAATCAGCAGACTGTGGTGAGTTCCTCATCGCGTCTTAAGACTTGCTGTTCCCCTCCAGAACTCTGAACTAAACTCGAAGCCATTTTGCTTGAATTTTTAAGATTTGCCATTTCTATCCAATTTTCCATAATATTAAGCAATGCTCAGATGAACATATTTGCATTTAAGTGCATGTCCCTGTGTGCTCACAGTGGAGCTCCTTGAGATACATTCAGAGGTTTGATTTTTCCTTACTCATGAGTCCCCGCCCTCGCTCCTCCTTTTCTTCCTTTGAAGGTGGGATGGCAGCTAAAGAATCTGGTGAGAAAACTGAGAGAGAACCCCACGGGCGTTGTGCTACTGCTGAAGAAGCGCCCCACGGGCTCTTTCAACTTCACTCCTGCTCCCTTGAAGAACCTGCGCTGGAAGCCACCCCTCGTGCAGGTATCGTGCATATTTCTGCTACCTGCATCGGCTGTGTTTCCGCCACCGGTTGCGGGCCTCCGTCTGGAGTCAGTGCATGGACCATGTCAAATGTCTGATTAGTCTCCAGAAAGAAAGTTGAAGATTAGGAGATTGGTTTCAGAACTCTGTGTGTGTGTGTGTGTGCACACAATTCTCCTCTAACCCTACTTAGATGAAAACAGACATTTGAGATTTGCACTGGAACCGTATGGCAGCCGCGAGCCACGTGCGACGGTTTAAACGAAATCAGAAGTTCAGTTCCTCTGTCTGACTGGTCACGTGGCAGAGGCTTAGCAGCCACGTTGGGCTAGTGGCTGTCACTGCTTCAGAAAGTTCATTCTGGTCCTTCTCTCTCCTTTCAAACACACGCTTATGTAAGTGTGTCCAGTTTGAGCGCTAGCCTTAGACGCATGGGGCTGAGTCCTGAGCTGCGATTTAGCAAGGCAGGGCTGGGGACGGTGGGACTAATGCACATGGTGGCCAGCAGCATCGCTCCACCATTTAGACATTGTTTGGAATTGTTGGTCTTGGATGGTAATAAAAAGTAGACCGACTTTTAGTGAGTTTGATTATTTAAATTCTCTACAAACACTATACTCCTTTATTGCCTGCACCTGGGTGGACTGCGCTCCCTGACCCCTCTCTTATGCCATCAGTCCTTAGTGTTTATTTCTTAAACTGTAAATAAAAAGCAATGACATTTTAATGCCCTTTGATAAGATGGAGATTGCAATTTACGTGTAACTGTCTGTGATTTTATTGACCATCTTCAAATGGAAGGAACAGTAGTCATCTCAGGTCATCAATATGAACGCTTAGCTATGTGTAGATCACTGGAAATGCGGTTACATGTGTACCTTAATGCGGGGCAGGCGGGGAGGTGTGTAAATCACAGGATGCAGAGGGTGGAGCAGGGAGGGGCCCGGAATTAAAATCACTTCTTAAATTATAACTGAGTGTATCAACCACACCCCAGCTGCTTCTGTTTGCATTGCTCAGTACGAGTTGTAACATCTTTAAAATTTGGGGGATTTCTCAGAATGGGTTACTTACCATCATAGAGGTCTTAATTCATCGTTGGTAGTTGGCACTCTGCCAGCTGCTTGGTGCACAGGGTAAATGTTGGGCTCTAGCGACGGGGAGATGGGAATGGGCTGGGTGGGTGGAGGCGCCTCTTCCCATGGACGTGGGAGCACCTTGGAGCCTGGAAGGCGAGGTGGGGTTTAGCAGATGGGAGGGCATGTCACAGAGGAGACGAACACTGTGGGAGGGAAGGAGAAGAAAGAAGAGGAAGCCAGCAAGGTGGCATCTCAGGTAAATCTAGCCTTGGCCTGTTATACAGGTGTAACCACAGAGCGACAGGCTCCTATCGCTGTACTTGGGAGGGCAGCTGTCGACTGAGGGTTATTCTCTAGCGAAGGGGACAGCTATGAGCCTTCAGCAGCTGATACTCTTGGCATTTGGGTTCGTTGGCTGGCAGAGGGGCTGCGAGTATACAGGCATCACCGTCCTCTGTGACATGCGTAGATGAGACCCCAGCCCCGGGGCGGAGGGTGGCAGAGAACGCAGGCTGGTGGGCTGAGGCGGTAGAGTGCCAGGCTGGGGAGCATGGGCTTCATCTCACAGGTAACAGGTTGACAGGTGTTTTTACATTAATATTTGCATTAGTTTGCTAGCACTGCCATAACAAAGAACCACGGACTGGGTGGCTAACACAACACTCATTCTCACAATTCCAGGGGCTGGAAGTCTGAGACCAAGGTGTTGGCAGGGTTGGCTTCTTCTAAGGCGTCTCTCCTTGACCTCCCGATGGCTACCTTCTCCCTGCGTCTTCAGATGTCTTTCCTCTGTGTGTCTGTGTCCCACACTTATGTTCTTATAGGGACACCAACTATATTGGATTAAGGCCCAATCTAATGACCACGTGTTAATTCTGTCTTAAAGATTCTATCTCCAAATGCAGTTCTATTCTGTGGCACTAGGTGTTGGGACTTTTGAGGGCGACACAGTTCAGCTCATGACACTATCTAAACAGAAGAAACACCGGGTGGGAACTCTTGCATGTCTGGATGATGGGCGATGTGGTTCTGGGAAAGGCTGGAGACGGGCAATTCCAGTGAAAGACTAATAATATAAAAAGCTGTTTGGAAGAAGCGTCAAGAAGACTCACAAAGCAGTACAGCATAGTGGTTAGGTGGTGGGCCAGGGGCAGGGCCGGAGTTGAATCCCTCTAGTTCAAATCCCAGCTTTGCCACTTACTGGCTGTGGGACCTTAGACAAGATTTAATCTTTCTAAACCTCCTAATTATTAGTGTTGACTGTTAGGCATTTGGGTGAGGGATGAGGAAAGCAAGCACAGCAGGTGTGAAATGTGACAGTGAACCTGGGTGGTGATATCAGTGACAGAAATTAGACCGTCAGCAAAGAGCCATCTGGAAAGGCAGAGATGAATAGGTCTTTTCAGAATCATTGAGTTTGAAGTATTAGGAAAATTCAAGTGCATATGTTCGGAAGCTAAGTGAAAATTCTTTTTAAATATAGGCTAGAGCTAGTTCCTTGACCTCTGGAGATTCATTTAAGGAAGGAGCACTTTCCTGTTCCCCAGTTCTGTCTTCCTTTCTGCCAAGTCCCACTAACTGTGCACTTAGGGGGGAGAGGTGACAGTGATGGATGAGACACCCACCTTTGCTTTTGACTCAGGCAGAAGAGCACCATCAAAGTGCTGAGATCTTTTTTACAGCTTGGGTACCAGGTATTCTCACAATGTGTCCAGGATATTTTCAGAATATAAACCCTGGTAGATGAATATTCCACAGACTTTGCCCCTGGGTCGCTTTGCGTGTCGTTCTTCAGGGTCTTTATTCCTGGGTGCCCACTTCTTCTGGGAGGGAGCTTCTTTAATTCTCGCCAACATCATTGGTGTGGTCCTGTCCCTGTCATCGTTCTGTTTTAGGTCACAGTCCCGGTATATGAGGCTTATCGATTCAGAAGTAATCATCAATGTTGGCATTTTCATCGAGTGCCTAGTGTGTGAAAATGCTCCAGTGTACTTTTCTTCTTGTCGAGGGCCTGGATCCTGCCCCATGTTTTCAGACATCGTCCAAGATGAACAGATGGAGATGTTAATCGATTACAGATTGAGTAGAGCTGACAGAGGACGTGTTAGTGGCCAACTTCCAGGAAGTGATGATTGTGCTCCAGGAGACTCTGGACTAAGCTCCTGTTTTTCTGTGCCTTGGTGTCTCCCCTGAAAACGGGGCTGTCACTCCGTGAGCCCTGGCTATGCTAGCCCTTGCCATCTGAATCCAGTCCACAGTGTCGCTTTGGAGAGACTTGGGGGTCTCCATCACCATCTGGGCTCCATAGGGTTTGAGGTGCCTTTTTATGTCCGTCCAGGGACTAGTGCTGTTCTCATGGGGTGCCTCCCGCTGGCCTTTACCAGATGTCTTCGTGTCTTGACTCTGCGATTCTTTCGTTGTGCCTTTTCCGACTAGAAAACATTCATCATTTTTTTGTTGTTGTTGTTAGTCTATAGAAGAGAGAAGATCGAAGGTCTCACATGCGATTTAAAGAAATGTCTTTTGAGACCGATCTCATGATTAAAATTGATTTGAATGATTTTGTGATTTTAAAATTAACTTGTATGTACGCGTATGTGTATACAATACTAAATTAAATACCCGAGGTTGTGTGCTGACTATGTGCCGAACAGAGTGCTAAGCTCATTACATGTAATATCTCAGTTCGCACCGCGGCCCTGTGTTGGTGCTATTCTTGTCCCCATTTATTCCCATTTTATAGACGAGGCACAGAGAAGTTCAGTGATTTACCCAGAGACACACAGCTGGTAAGAGGCACAGTAGTTCCTTTTCATCTGTGGTTTCACTTTCCCTGGTTTTAGTGACCTGCAGTTTCATTCTCCTGTGGTCAACCCCTGTCCAGAAATATTAAATGGAAACTTCTAGAAATAAAAAAACTAATCCGTTTAAATTGCTCGCCTTTCTGAATAGTGCGATGAAGTCTCTCGCTGTCCTGGTCCATCCCTCTATCAGATTGGCTATTTTGAGAGAGAGACCACATTCGGATAACTTTTATTACAGAACATAGTTAGAATTATTCTATTTTATTATTAGTTATTGTTAATCTCTTACTGTGCCTAATTTACGAACTGAACTTTATCACAGGTATGCACGTATAGGAAAAAACATAGCATATATAGGGTTCGGTGTTATCTGCGGTTTCAGACATCCACTGAAGATCTTGGAATGTGTCCCTGGTGTACAACTGGGACCGCTGCATGGCACCCACATTGTCCGAGTCCCCAGCCCATCCTCCTAGCCAATGGTAGCGTTGTTAGTGATTTGTGTGCACTAACTCATTTAATCCTCGCTGCAACCCTGTGCAAGAGATCCTGTCAGCACGACTCTGTTTCAGAGGAGGAAACTGAGGCACGAGCTTTTAAATGATTTGCTCAGAGCTAGAATTTTAACCTGGGCACCTGGCTCCCAAGCCTCTGTCTCTCACGATGCATCTTGTCTTTCAGAGCCCCCAGTGAATTCTGAGTGTCTCAAAGAACAATACAGGGCAAATGCTGCTAATAGCTATAGACGCATGAATGACCTCGCCTCGTTTACGCTGGGGCTGGGGCTGGCTTTGGGGAGGGGGAGACGTGCACCAAGAATAATCTCTGAGGTAACCTCTGCCCTTTTGTACTTACCCCCGTTTCAGACCTCACCTCCACCCACGACAACCCAGTCCCCCGAAAGCACCATGGATACCTCGCTGAAGAAGGAGAAGCCAGCCATCCTAGATCTTTATATTCCTCCCCCGCCGGCTGTTCCCTACTCTCCCCGGTACGTCAGAGTCCATGTTTGCGGTGTCCATGGAGATTCTAAGTAGTGGTGTGAAGACCACGCAGATATTGAGAGGAAAAGTCGCCGAATTCCAGTGTGACAGGGTTGAGTCTTGAAATTGCCATTAAGGAGTGTGATTCTGGGGTTGGGATGGGGAGTGGGAGGATTGGGTGAAGGTGTGCCAGGGTACCTACTGCCAGCTGTAAGTTTAATAAGTCCTGGGGCTGTAACGTGCAGCATGGTGGCTGCAGTTACCAACACTGTGTTTTGTGTTTGCAAGTTGCTGAGAGAGTAAATCTAAAACATGCTCATCAGAAGAAAAAAAAAGAATTTGTGACTATGTGAGGTGATGGATGTTAACTAAATTTATTGTGGTGATCATTGTGCAATCTACACATATATAAAATCATTATGTTGTGTACCTGAAACTAATACAGTGTTATGCCAATTATATCTCAGTAAAACAGGGGGGAAAGTGTCCCTACGTTTTCTTTAGGGGGACACATAGGGGCAGATCCAGGTTTTGTGGGTCTTGGAGCGTTACAGTTTGGGGAAGAAGGGCTCTTTGTGAAAGTGTGTGCTCTTGGAAACACACTGATTTGGCTCCTCCTTGGCCATTGAAAGGGGCTGTTTGGGGGGTTCCCACATGGTAAATTCATCTCTGGGAAGGAAGATAATAAATATTCCTGGGAGATTAAAGTTATAGCTTTATTTTGCCGAAGGAGATGTCGTCTTTATAGCACTCAAAGAAACACGAACGTAGGTGTGGATGTGCTGTATTTGCACGCACACGTGTGTTTGTGTGTGTGTCTATTATAAGTTCTTAAAGATTGTTGCTTTCTTACTGGCTATCTTAAGTGTTTTATGGTATGAATGTGGTTGTGCCAGATGATGTATAGGTATGCTATGTAGGCTTATTTATATCAACTTACATATTTGCATATGCTGGTAAAACTGGAGAATCTGGCTCATTTATTCGATATACATATATTTAGTGTCGGGCCTCTGTGACCATCTTACACAAAACAGATGTAGTTCTTGCTCCAGAGAACTGCCAATGTCTTAGTCAACTGGTCAAGAATAAATTGAGAAACATGTAATTATGCTATAATGTTTCATAAGACAAAGTTCAAATTGAACATAGGGTGATGTTTTACTTTATATTGGAGTTTTTCATTTGCTTGTTTGTTTTTGTTAAACTGAACTATTTGCTTCTATTATGTTTCTTCTCAGGGCACCAAGATGAATTAACACCATTTCCCTCTTCTTTGAGGCTTGGTTTGCCCAGAATTTATTAAAGCATATAGAGCAGTTACCTTACGTGATCAGGGACATTCTGGTTGTTAGACAGGACCCTTCCCTGAAGTCGCAGACCAGAGTCATGTGGCCATGAGATCTTAGGTGTGTTTAAAGTGACAGGTAGTGGCCTTTGCAGATGGAAAACACAGTTTCACTGATGAGTAGTATGTGGGTTGTTCTATCAGAAACTGTAGGGAGGACACCGTTAATGAAGGATATCTTCTGAGTGATGAAAAATGCAAACAGTTACAGAGGATGAGTGGTGAGTCACGAAAGCTTTGTGAACAGGATGCTATATGCCAGGTTTAAAAGTGTAGAAAGAGGTAGACCCATGGGGGGAGGGGCGTGCAGGCAGCTGGCTCACTGGGATCACCACACAGGCGAGGCTGATCTTCAGATTGTTTTTGTACTCAGTTGATTCTGTGATTTGTCTCATCGTTTTTTTAGAGGGATCAACTAATGGAATTTATTAGAGGTAAAAAATTTAACCAGTTGGTAACTTGGACTCAACTAAAATGAATTTTAACTTTTTATTATAAGCTGACATTTCGAAAGAATCAAGTTGGATTCGATGATCCAGCTTTTGCCAGTTTCTGTCCGTAGTTCAGAAAGTAGACACCTCGCATGGGGGACTATAAAGGCCCCTTTGTATTTTTTGACATAATTTTCAAATCTAACAACTCCATTATACATTGAGCGTCTTCTTTGCTGGGTGTTGGCAAAGATACTACTCTGGGCATGAGAAAAATGGTTCAAGAGATCACACCTTCTCTCGTGATTCCTGTAGCAAATAATGGACAGTTCAATGGCAGGACAGATGTCCAGGGCAACCAGAGCTGTCTTTTCAAAGCTGTCAATATATAGGACCATGGAAAAAATTTTCATTTTCCCTTATTTAGTAGGTGTTTACTTTAATTTAATAGGATCTCTCTGTATTTGAGGGGCAACCGGGATTGAAAAAGTAATGATTTTTCCCCCAGTGGGAAAGGGGATTCAGGTTTTCTCATGGATGTCTCCTGTAATTCTTCAGTATGGGAGGGTCTTGGTCAACAACTTCATCATCGCCTACTGTCTTCCAGGGATGAGAACGGGAGTTTTGTGTATGGAGGATTCAGTAAGTGTAAACAACCATTGCCTGGTCCCAAGGGTTCGGAGTCCCCAAATTCCTTCTTGGACCAGGAAAGTAGAAGACGGAGATTCACCATTGCCGACTCTGATCAGTTGCCTGGGTATTCGGTGGAAACCAATATTCCGCCCACAAAAATGAGACAGAAAACACCATCTTACGGTACGTTTCTGAGTGTGCGTTTTGTTCTGCTGTCCGCTGTTCTTTTCTGCTCCACCCCCTTCCTTATTTGGAGCCGTCAGATGAATCTGGCAGACTCTACGGGTAATCTGAGGAAAACATAAACCTCAATGAAATTCTAAGTATGAGACCTTTATTCATCTCTGTAAAGCGAAGCCTTGTTGAGTCACTGCTCTGCCTGGCATCAAAGCCAGTGGGTGAGATCATGTTACAGTTTTAGCTTTCAGAGGCTGGGTTTTAACTTTGGAGTTGTTTTGCTCTGTACACACCACAGACTCAAGTTCAGCGTGCCTCTGTCCTGAGTGCTCGCTCACGGAAATACGATGCTTGAAACTACTTTCTTTATTTTAAAATAGGTTATTGCTTCTGCTTAACTGAGTGTGACATTGCAGGGGTGGCGGTCTAAGTTACACATAAAGGGAAGGGTTCTCCAAGTCCAAACACTCAGCCCTGTCGCCTTCCTTCCCCTCCCGCTGAAGGCAAGCCCCGGCCCTTGTCCATGCCTGCGGATGGGAGCTGGATGGGGATCGTGGACCCTTTTGCCAGACCTCGAGGTCATGGGAAGAAAGGTAAGTTTAAGCAAATAGAATCAAATAAGGAGCGAGGAGGCCCAGGCCCCAGTTTCAGCCCTATTCCTAACTGCGGTTAAGGATAGAGGACTCAGGATGGAGGACTTAGGGCTTCTGAGTCTCCTCTTCTCATCTGCAGAATCAGAACTGCTAAAGAGCTCTCAGATCCTACTTATTTCTAGAATGGCAGAATTATGCAATCCTAGTGAGCTCTTAGGAGTCTCCTAATTAGTATTGCGTGCTTTGAAAAGGCCATAGACGTTAACGGTCCAATTTCTAAACAAGTAGAAATAAATTATTCGTTAAACCATCTCATCCCAAATTTTATGACTATGATTATTGGAGTCTGATGTTTTTAATGAACAGAATGGAGTTTTTCCCTTCCAAATCCATCTTGTGTTAGAGAGTAACGACCGTTGGAAAAGAAATCTGTGTTTTAATTCACCCTGTAATCAGTTACTGGTTATTGCACTGGTCTTGAGGGAAATGTTTATAAATAGTCTTATTTTTTGCTAGTTTATATTTGATTATCAACCCTGGCAGGGCATTTATAGCGTTGTTTTGGTAGTGCTGAAACAAAAGCAGATGAAAAGTTAAAGTTCAGTGGGTCTCGGATAGTAAAAGGAAGAAGAACATTCTGGAGGCCCAGCTTCCAGAGCGATCAACCCTGAACATCTCCCAGACACTTGGTAACGTGTGTCCCCTATGTACCCTAATCACCTGGATTATGCTAATGCGGAAGAGGGAGAAGACAACTGTGGAAGGTCCAAGATACCTCTAGGTGACGTGTGAAAATCAGAGCAGTCAGCAGGTGGCAGGGCTGTCCTTTGTTTAGATTTAGAAATGTCAGCATCTTCACCGCCATTCTTTTAGCCCGTAAAGCCCTTGAGTTAGCCCTTTGGTTCCTATACATATTGAGAGATGGAATGGGGGCGTGGGGGAGTGTGAAATCAGTAAATGGAAACTGATTTGACCCCCTATCCCATTTTCCACATTTTTCTTGTATGATTGTTTTAGAATAAAAGGTGTCTGTCTGCACAAAGGGCACTTAAAAAAATAACAGCTTTCCTGTGATATAACTCACATACCATAAGACTCACCCTGTTAAAGCATACAATTAATTGAGTGGTTTTTACTATGTGCATGGAGTTGTATGTCCATCGTCACTGTTTAATTCTAGAACATTTTGTCATCGCGAAAAGAAACCTGACTCATAAGTGGTCACTTCTCGTTGCTTTCTTCCCGGCCCCTGGCTACTGCCTGCCAATCGACTGTCTCTGTGGATTCGCTTATTCTGGACATTTCGTATAAATAGACTCCTACGATATGTGGCCTTTTGACAATGGGCACTTTTTGAAAGTAACTTCCCCTTTGATCACAAAAGTAAAACAAGTACATTGAAAAACATCTAGAAGGGACAAGAAAATAAAACTCAATTGTAATCTGCTTCCCCAACCAAGAAATAACCACTCTGAACGTTTTGTGGATCTTCCGGTTGTTCTTATACATGTTTTATACACTTAGAAAAAGTGTGCAGAATGGGAGAAATGGATGTTCACTAATACTATAAGGTGAATATTATCTAGAACATTTTGTAAAGTTACCGCATTAATATTCATCTATCTTATGGTTATAGCACCTATTTAAATAAATAGTCTGCTATTGTTATTTCTGTTTCTTTCTGCCCCGATTGTAAATAATGCTTCATTAAGCACCCTGGTACATAGATCTTTGCACATTTTTAGGAGTGGAATTTCTGGGTCAAAAGAATGCTATATGTCACCAAAGTGCCCTAGTAGGTTTCTATTTAGTTTCATACCCCCCACAACCCCCCAAAAAGAGAGAGACTCTGGCATCTAGGGCAGGTTCATTCTTCCTTGCTCAAAAATGTCCCAAGCATGGCAGAGCATTAAAATTTTTGGACCCCATCCATCAAAGGTGAATAGTGCCTGTCTTTCATTCAGGTGACAACTGAAGTCTTTCCTCCCTTTTTAAAGGCTCCTCAGTGGTGCTCCAGGATAAGAACCATTGTTCTAGAACCATGCACTATGTGTCCATGCACTGAAAAAGGACGGCTGGGGAAGGAGTGATAGAATCATACAGTTTTCTTTTGTTTTTGGTTTTTTTTTTTTTGATTTCAAGCGAAATTATGAAAGTTCTTAAAGGTAAAGAAGGGTGGGCTCTCTGACTCTACCCTGCCCTTGTGTCACCTGTCAGGTGTGAAAGCAGCCTGAAGTGTGTTGGCCCTCTTCCATTTGTGCCTTCTAACCACCCTGTGGGGAGGGCCTGGCCATCCGCAAGGCCTTGGAGCCTGTCCGTGGGAGGAGGGCAGGGGCTGGCGCCCACTTTCAGAGATGCATGGGAAGTCCGAGCAGGCTGCGGCCCGCTGAGCAGGCTGCAACGAAGGGTTATTTTAATGGACTTGTGGGCTTTGTCTGCAAACAGGTGAGGATGCTCTTTGCCGGTATTTCAGTAACGAACGGATCCCTCCCATCATCGAAGAAAACTCCTCTCCGCCGTATCGGTTCTCAAGGCCCACGACCGAGCGGCAGCTGGTCCGGGGCGCGGACTACATCCGGGGGAGCAGGTGCTACATCAATTCGGACCTGCACAGCAGCGCCACGATTCCATTCCAGGAGGAAGGGACCAAAAAGAAACCCGTCTCGGTGGGGGCCAAGTCCTCGTCTACAGAACCGTCCCTGCTGGTCAGCTGGTTTACTCGCCTGAAACTGTTGACTCACTGAGCCCTGTCTTCGCGGACTCCTCACTGTCTCCTGCTCCCAAGTGCCTTGCTTCCCGCGTGGACGACCTGTTCTGGTTCTCTTCATCCACAGTATTATGTAGAGACATTAAGCAAATTCTTAAAAAAAAAATTTTTTTTTTTTTGAAAACTGTACGCCGTCCTTTTTGGAAATTTGAAGTAATTGGGTGAGACCAAATCCAGAAGGTCTTAGGCGCTGGCTTGCGGAGGCAGAGGAAAGAAATGAGTAGAGAGTCTGCCCTTTGTTCTTCTTTAGAGTTGGGACCTGGAGACACTCTGCAAACCAGAGCCTCTGCCAGAAATGTCAGTCATTGGGAGGAACTGGGGCATTGTTCATTTTGGGGGCGGGATCACATTGGTGGCCATTGTCACACAGATGTGTTGGTTTGTGGTCCAACTTCTTCGCCTGAAAAAGCCAGTGGAGAAACATTTTTGTTTTGATTTTTTTTTTTTAAGCGACATCCCACATTTGTAAGTGTAGTATCTTTGACTTTGAAATCACAAGTGTCTGCCTTTTTCAGAGCACAGATGTAAGTGTAGGCCTGTTACACTTGGTTGACCCCCTTTCCCTAACAATCTCAGTATAGGTCAGTTAATACAGAAACCCACAAACACAGTGACATAGGGCTTATTACACACAAAGACGTTTATGGTTCCGAGGGGTGGTGTTGTTGTTGTTATATATTATTGTCTTTAAAGGAAAAGAAGCTATAAGATTTGCTGACAGCCAAAGTATCATTCAGAAAAGTGAAACAAGACAGGTTTATGAGAGAGACGTCAGTTTGCACGTTGACCTGTTCAGTGCCTAACTTCCAGGAAAAAATGGACAGTTCTTCAAAATTGTACACGTTTTGCTAATTAGAACCATCTTGGAAAGTCTCACGGTCACAATTTTTCAACTAGCATCAGGTATTTTTGGAAAAGTATGTCTGGATATTAACTCTTGTTTAAACTGAATGTATGATATTTTGTTAGAATGGAAAAGTACTATCTTGTTAATTTAAGTGTTTTAAAATACAGTTGTATATTTTTCTTACTCTTAGTCACATGTAATTGAAATATTTCTGTTTCGCGTCATACACGAAGCTAATGAAAAAGAGTGTTCAAAGTATTTTCAGATTTACAAGTGACCACCATGGCTGCCACCACCATGGGTGCTATTGCTAAAAAAGAAAAATAATAAACCTTCCCAAGCATTTTGGGATTTTATGGATTAGAAAGGGGGGTGTCCAGGAAGTGTCTGTAAAGTAACATGACATTTGGGGAATTTTCTGAGGTGTACTTCTCGTCAGAGCTGGTATCCCCTACTTAAAAATACTCCCCACCACCCCATATCACTGGAATTGTTTACTTTGCTGAACTTCCTCAAATTCAATGAATTGGAAATTTCGTGGAGTTGGTAAATATCTTCCTTTTAAAATACCTTTGGTGGGTGGCGGAGGGGTAAGGGAACTAGCAACCCTTAGATACTAGTGGGACTGAATTTAGTCAAGCTACTGTCCTGTCAGCCTCTGAGAACTGCACTGAGAATATGGGTGTATCACGGGGGATGGAAAGGGGTTTGGCAAACCCAGGGCAGGAGAGGCCGGAATGTGGTTCATTGGGTGCTTAACGACACAGTGTACAGGCCAAAGGTGGGGGCGGGAGGTCTGGTAACAGGGCCCTGGTGACTTGGAGGGAGCCCTTGCCCATTTTACTGTTAGCCCGAGCTGGCTCTGTGCCCGGAAACAGGGGCGGCAACATCCCCTCTCACTCCCTGGGCTTAGGGGAGGGCTCCAGGCACTGCAGTTGGGCTGAGTGATGAGTAAAGTAGCTTTGAAGGTCTTAGCTAGAGATTAGCTCCTCTTCGGGGAAGAAGATGCCACTTGTGATCAAGTGAAAAATAAGTATTTAGAAGTCAGTCTTAACTATAGGCAGCGCCCAGCTTAAATTCCTTAAATTCCGATACAGATGGGTATTCTTCAGACTGTTCTCCGATGCCCTGGTGCCGGGGGTGGGGTGGGGGGGCGTTGAGGGGCGGGCAGCGAAGTTTCTGGGCTTTCTACCTTCAGTCAGCCTCCACAGCTTCTTGTTTATTTTGTTTGGAATTTTCTTCTCAATTGTGTTTGAGAAATAGATTGCTGCTTAAAAAAAAAGTTTATATATCACTCTACTGTCGAGATAATAAGTAATAGTTTCATGCTAATTTCTTGGAAACTAATGGAGGCTGCTTGCCTCAACTGCACCCCAGGCTTAATGGCGGATGTGTGTTAACGTGCGAAGATACAGAGTGACGCTTTTTGACGTGATACTTCCAAACAGTGATTTCAAAAATACTACCAGACCCAATCGACACACGTCCCTTTTTATAATAAGCATTTTACAATATCACTGCAATTATCAAATGAAAACCAATGACGATAAAACCTACCTTTGCATATAAAAGTGTCATCCCCAAATTGACTATTCTGAAATGAAGTTAATAGGGAATGTAACCGTCCTCTATACCCATATATCAATTTAAGGTCCTCATTGAAATATAAATATATAAGTATCTTATAATGGAATCATTATTTTAATGTGTAAATGCTCTAGCATTGTTATATTACACAAAGTAGTGAAATAACTTGTATCTCTATGTAAAATCACCATGAACGTGGTGTTTATAAATGCAGACCAATACAGGCCAGCTATGTTGATATCTCGACACCAGAAACAGATTGATGTCAGCAATATGATTTTCTAAAATGCAGCCAATTCTTAATAGAAACCTAGACAAAACAGAGGTTTATACTAGCAACACGCATGGAGTGCTTATTGGGTACCTGGCATTGTTCTAAATACAGCTTTATGAGGTGGGTGCCACTGTCACTCACATGTCACGCACCAGGAGTTATCCAAGGGTATGCAGCTGATAACAGGAGAGCTGGGATTAAATTTGAAGCAATCAAGCTCAGGTGTCCTTGTTATAACCACTTTGCTGGGCAGGCTTCTCTCAACAGATAGAAGGCTCTAATCACATTCCTAAAAAATCCAATGCATGTTAAAACTGGGCTAAGAATTCCCTGTGTGTTTATAGATAAAATAAGATTCAGAGCCTCAAGTAATTACCTAGGTTTCCATCCATGTGAATATATTATGAGGAAATTGAAAGTCGTGCTTACGGGGACCTCTTCGTTGTGAGGGGTCTAACCCGTGGGGCTTACGTGGCCCCCCTCGTCGTTGGCACCTTAAAAGCCCTCACATTTCCAAAACTGCCCGTAGGGAGCGGGACCATAGCTTTGAGACCAAGTGATTTTAAAAAAACCCTGTATCATCATTGAGTAGCGTTTGTTCAGTCTTTAAGTTTTTATCCATTTCCTCTCTCTGTGTCTCTCTCCTTAGTTCTCTCCTCACTAAACTGGAAGTTTTAGATTTAGCTTTGTGGGTTGTTTTTGTTATTGTTCCCCCCCGCCCCCATGAAAGCCAAGCAGTTGTTGGTTCCTCTGGCCCAAAGACCATGAAATATTTCCAAATTTCAGTTTGCTAGCTCTTGGAGAACCCTGTAAGGTATTTACACACATACCTTTTCATACCCTAAAGAGCTTGAGTAAGTAAATCACATTGATGTTTGTATGTTACCGGCAAAGAATAACCATCATGTTGCTTTATTTTGGCCACATGGTGTGAATGGGATGGCCATGCAGACCTCATGTGGATGTTTTCACCTAGCGTATCTGGCATTAGTCTTTACAGACAAGTGGTTCCCTTTTTGCTCCCACTTGTGTGAATAGAATCACTGCATCATTTCCTGTGGGGTAAGACTACTGCGAGCTACTTCCTTGGAGATTATGTGGAAGGTAGACACCTTGAAAAGGAATCAGGTACTTCTGGTATGGCCGCTTTTTGGCTTGGAAAATGACATTTGATTTTCTTTTCTGAGTTACTCTGCTGATGTAATTTTTTTTGTACGTTCATGCTAATCACTTGGAAGGTGAGTATTTAAAAATCTGTTGATTAAAAAGTGGCTTAAAGAGCCCACAGAAGCTGACTTTTCTGCTATTTCTTCAAATTGTGGTGGACTCTAGTAGGACCTAAAGGGACTAAAAAATAAATTTTATAACCTAACCTGTAGGACATGGGATTAAGAAATATTAATCTTCTTATATTCTAAAATTCACTTTATAATTTTCTGGAAATTTCTCAACTGTTAAGTTTTACCTTAGGGGGCTTATTTCTTTTTGGAGAGAATTATTGCTGGAAGTGTGCTAGTTTGATGAAGGTTTAACACATGTGAGGTTTAACATAAGTAAAAGAAAAAGATTCTATCAAATTCAGGTTTGCCAGAGGGCCATGTTATTCTCTAGTTTTAGGGATGTGAGGCCTGCCCCCAAACTATGTGTATGTGTGTGTGCGCGCGCGCGCGTGTTTGTGTGTGTGTGTGTGTGTGTGTGTAGAAGAGAATTTTCTTACCACAAAAGTCCTTCTGTGATCATGGCCTATGGCTTACTAATTTGGAAATAAGAGATTTGTCCACAATCAACAAAATAACGTCACTCACCAGGAGGCTATCAGGAGTCTTTCAGAACCTTGGGGCACCTACTCTGCTCCCCTTACATTGAAACGCACATGGTGTCCGGTTGTAGGAATGAGATCCTGCTTGTAACCTGATCATCCCTGGGCATACTCTGAAGTTTTATGACAATGTTTATGACGCTTATCTTCTGAGTTGGTCAACTGTTCACACGCTGCCATCTGCCATAGATTTCAGGGATTAAAACATGTGAGGCTAAATTTGAAGAAGGTGGGTTTTAATCCTACATTCTTTCCTGGGGCCCCACTGACCACTCAGGAGTCACTGCTCCCAGGAAGACAGTTCATGGCCTGAACGTCCATGTCAGGCTTGCACCAATATCACACACTCTCTCTTTTACTGAGCTACTTGTTTCTCTGAAAAGATGTGAAACTGAATATGTGGGGGAAAATGAGGATATAAACCTCAGGGTATTTTAAGAAGAAGGGATACGGCTCTCCTGAAATCCAGGTAGCCGGGGAAATAAATATTCTCATCATTTTCTCTCCCTTGGCCCAGAGAATTATAAGCATTCAAATATTTGTGAAGGAATAATTAAAAGGAGAGAAAACAGGAAAAAATCATTTTCCCTGTTCTTTCACAGACTAGACCCATTAAAGGATGTAACTTTAATTTTAGGGCGACAGAGACTGGATTTTAAGATATTCTATCACCATGTTGACATATCTTGGTTTGACTATTTTGATTTATTTTAAACATGAAAGCTTTAAAAATGAAGTTTAAAATAATATTGTCTTCGAAGTAAGAAATCGTCCTTTTAATTTTGTGGATGTTGGGTTTTGTTTTCTTACTCATATGTACCTGTCATTTCAGCTGAGGCTGTGCCAAGATAAGAGTGGATGGATTTCAGGAATTAATAATAATTTAGAAGTCTTTGACTTTTGGATATTGGCTTGGAGAAGTTACACACAGCTGGGGGCTCAGCTTTTGAAGTCAGATAATCCAGCTCTCCCACTTTACCACTTTATAAGCTTTGTGACTTGAAGCAAGTTACTTATCTCTCTGCTGCCCAGTTATCTATGAAATGGGGATAATAATAGAATCTACTTCATAGGCTTGCGGGGATTAAAGGAGATAATGTTTGCAAGGCCTGCGCATAGCCTAGCACACAACGCTTGATAGATGTTGACTCTTGTTGGAATATACTAGTAGTAGTGTTTATCCATCTCAAACTTTAGTAAATAAGGCATTCAAAGCTGGTCAATAGGGAATTGCTCATTCTTTTGTCCATAACCAGCAAAGTAATGGCATTGTCAAGCTGTCAAAAGGCCTGGAAATGTGGTTTTTAGTGGTACAAATCTGACCTACTCAGAGGTTTTGGCTGAGTCAGAACTCAGGAAATGATAAAAGTCTATAATTGGACACACTCGGAATAATAGAGTATTATTTTCACATTGGCTCGATTTATCTTCTCTCTTTAATCCAACTTTCTTCAACAAAATGATGTATGAAAAGAGCGGAAATCTAAGTATTTGATGGCTGAATGACTTTTGCCTCACACCCGTGGCTTGAAGTGGTACCCTCAAAACTCACTTCTGTGTTTCAATTGGTTAGAAAAAAAGGACTTGTGTAGGATGGTACTTACCTTGAAAATCCTCATGAAAAAGAATACTGACATAAATATAAAATGAATAGATCATGTTGTCTTTGCAGAAACTGAAAATGACACTTCTTGGATGTCTTCCCCAACTAATGCTTTGGTAGGTCCAGGGAGGAATAGGGAGAGAAGCGATGGGAAGGAAAGAGGAACTGGAAAATAGTTGCTGGGTTTGGCTTTCATTTGGTTTATTGAATTGTGCCTGACTTTCAACCATCTGGGCCTGTGCAGTGTATCAGCCAGACTGAGACCAACAGATGCTCAGTGAATGCGGACACAGTAGTCACAAACGTTTCTGGAAAGGCTTTGTGAACAGAGTCTGGTTCTGACTTCCCATGAGCTGCTGTTTATTTATTTGTGCCACGGAAATAGGGTAGAACCGCAGCTACACTGTTTAAGGTGGATTTCCCAGCTTTTACCTCGTGTGAGCTTTTGTTTGCCTCTCTCCTCTGTTGGGCGGAACCATCAAATTGTGTGGATATTTGGCTGTATTAAAATACAAATCTACATAATCAGCAGGCTGCATAATTCAACTTAGTAGATTACGAATACCCTAAGGACAGAGGTCATATTTTGTTCCTCCTTATTCCTTCCAGCAAAACTCAATTCTGTTCTGGGCTGTGTGTCTCAGTTGTATTTTGCACTAATTGCCTCTCTCCCTGGATCTTTCTCACTTCCCTGAACACCTAATGATAACCCCCACATCTGATTTTACCCATCTGTTTATTTCCTAGGAAATAATCTGTTTCATTCCTAGGAAAAAGAAGACAAACATGGCGGTTTGACTGAATCGGCATTTTCTACTATGTGTGCTCATGGCAATGTCAAGTATAGGCAATGGTTGGTTGTGGGCATTCAGATCAGAAGAGCAATAAAAAACAAACGAACAAAAAACTAGACCCTGATTTTTGGAGAAGAAAAGAATTAAACCAAGACCTTTCAAAATGTGCTTCTTTTGCTCTCAGGCATTTAAATGAGTGGAAGAACATTTACCTAATCTCATCTAGAAGCCTGTATTTTACTTGGAAGTGGCAGATTTTCAGATTTCTCCCTCATGAAGGAAGACCACTAAAGCCCCCTTAGAGTATACTCTATTAAATGATGTTAATTGAATTACACTCTTTAGACAACATAAAATACAAATGCCAGGGTGCAAGATTTGGTTTGTGTGTTAGTTTTAACTAACGACTAGTTAATTTTAGATAATGCTCTTCTCATTACTTAGCATTTAGATCTGGATTCTTAAATCTTGGGGATGGACTTGTCCTTCGAAGTCCCATCACCAAGGTGACTCCCAAGGTCATCCCTATGAGGCTTTCTTTGACCCTACTCTGGACAGAATTAATTGATCTCTCCTGTTTTTCTATAGCATTGACTCACGCTGCTAGTTAGAAGTTTGGCTGTCCAACTTGGATTATGAGCTTTTCTAAAGCTGTTCTGTGTAACTCACATGGTAGGTAGAGCAAATATTATTGAAGTAACTAGATGGTAAAATTAATGACCGTGCAGTCGGAAAATAATTAGAAAAAAATTTCGAGTTTTCTGTGAAAAAAATTTTATATTAAGGGTTTGTTTTTTTTTTTCCCCCAGACTTCTACATATAGAATTTTATTGCATTGGCTCTCATTTCTAAAGAAAAACATTATACCAGGTGTCAGAACTCAATCATATTTATAGGAAGAATGAAACTTGGCCGTCAACAACAGCTTCTCTAGTTACAGAATTACAGTAACTGCTGAGAATATAAGCACTTTCAGAAGTCTATAGAGGACTCATTTAAGACATACGGGCAGTTTCAAATTAGGCATAGAAAAATTAATAGTGGGGAGAAAGCTCCTATAAATTTAGGCAAGATGGAGAACCATTCCAGTTGTATGATGTTTGGTTGAAGGAGAATAATTTGGTCCTGAGAAAACCAAGTGTATAAATACTAAGGCTGTTGACTAGGTAGTGAAATATTGCTAAGAACCTTCATCCCAAGGGGTTGAGTAATGGAACCATTGAGAATATTGTTGCTGTGTTTTAGAGACAACAAACAAGTTTGCTGATACGTAAGAGCCTGAGACATGAGAGTCTAGTTTTAAAATAATGTCCTTTGCTCATTGCTGCATTGGGCTCACGTAAGTCTGGGATTCTACTTTGTTGATATATTATGAAAACAAGCAGAAATTTTGCTCCCCCAGGCACCCTGTACTCCAAAAAAAAAAAAAAAAAAAAAAAAAGACGAAGGAACAGGAAACCTTTAACTATGATGCAGTTCAATAAAGAAACAAAAGATTAAATGAAAGAAACATCAGATGATTATATAAAGAAACTCCTTTGTAAATTGCAGTTAATGATAATAACAATACCGGATCTCCTTATGGTTGCTTTTCCCTGATGAATCTGGGTACTTTTATCAAGAGCACTCTTATAGAATTAACTAACGATGTGCACTATACTTATTTTATGGGAAATGGGACTGAATTCTATTCTTGGAGATGGAAAATACACGGTGCATTCAATGACAGCACTCTCTTTTGTCTTCTCTCCTTGCCCGGGGAGCATGTGTCCTCCATGCCCCCGAGACCCTGCTCCCCTGGCGTGTGCCTTTCTTCCTCATGCCCCTTTTCACCTTTACTCTCTGACGTGGCCTCTTGCTCTGCTCTTTTGCCTTTGTGTTTTCCTGGTGCAGCTCAAACCACAGTCACTCCTGTTCCCCAGCACATCTCCCACTTTTGGTTCCTGAGATGGGAGAAAATACAGCACATTTATTTGACAATTGGAGGAATAAGCAGCAAAGAGTCTAGACCTTCAAGCTTCATATCCGTAGGCTGTAAATGAGTTCTTCTTTTGGGCAGCGTGAGGAGACGAAAACACTTTTGGCAGGGCTTCTAAGAACAGAGTTGGAGGGTTATCTGATGACATTTCTAAAGTTCAGGAAGAAACAGCTGTCCCTTTGTTGAGCCTTTCTGCTGCTTCTTTGTTTTCCATTTCTTTGATTTCTGCTTTTATTTTCTCCTTCCTTCTATTTCCTTTGGGTTTATTATGTGGATTATTATTATTATGAGACTTCTTGTATTAGGTTCATGCTGTAACAACCCCAATATCTCAGTGATATGACACACCGAGAGTTTGTGTTACGTAAACAACGTGACCTAGAAATGACAATCGTGGCAACAGTAACCGCAAGCGAGTTTGGGAAAGGGATGGGAGAGAACTAATGTCTCTGCCATGTTTCCTAAGTCGGATACTTAGCCCATTAATATACAAGTTTCCTTTTCTAATATCAACACCTAAGGTTATATAGTTCCCTAGAGACATTACTTTTGCTATATTTCACAAGGTTTAATAGGTAGTCTTTTCATTATCATTTATTTTTCATTAAATTTTCATTAATTTTAATTTTCGATATGATTTATTCTTTCATTATGATTTGTTCTTATGATTTATTAATTTTTGTTAATTTAAATTTTTATTATGATTTATTCTTATTTCTCACACAAGACAGTAGAAGGGCCAACTACTTCTATTTATCAAAAGACTGTAAAGAAAATAAAAAGAAGGCCATAAATTGAGAGAAGAAAACAAATCCTATGGATTAGCATCAAGAATATATAAATAATATCACACACTGGCTAGAGAAAGACAAATCAATGTAAAAATAAGCAAAAAGCATTTTACAAAAGGGAATGCAAATGACCCATATGCACACGAAAAGATACATATTAGTTATCATGAAAATCTAAATCAAAATCACAGGGAGATACTCTTCGATACCTAATTGGCAAAAATGAAGCCACTAGAAAATAGTAGGAGGATGTACCAGGAGGATCATTAGGACTTCTTCTGCATTGCTGGTGTGAGGTTTAATTAGTATGGCACATTCGTAGTTGGCAGTGTCAGTCACCTGCGGACACATCTGCTGGTCATGCACGCGGCAAGGGTCTGAGACCTTGCGGGTGCTGAGCAGTTGGGAGGAGGCGCATGAGATTCAGGACTGGTCAGTAATATTCTAGCTCTTGGCTGGGATAGTGAGTACATAGATATTCATTTTGTTATGTTTAAATGAAATAGAATAAGTAAAAGAAGGACAAGCATGGACCGATGATGATGATGGTGATGATGATGATGATGATGATGTTTAAAGAATCAAAGATCAAATTATGATATGTTCAATTCTGTGTTCCTGAGTTTGTTTTTCTATAGAAAAGGAAATAGCAGTTGCTTTTCGATTCTGAGAAACCCTTACTTTTCCTTACACTCAGGAAATTAGCTGGTTATTTGAAAAGCTAATTTAAACCTGTTCGGGAGAGAGAAAGAATAAAATCTCCTATAAAAATTCAACTATTACCTTTCTAACCACTTTTATTCATAAGCTATTATTTCAGATATTAAAAAATAATGCACAATACGTTGGATTATAGAAAAAGTTTCTTTTAAAATAAGGCCAAATACAGTAATTGAAAATGTATGTTTCTGATTTCCAAGGCTTACTAGTTTCTTATGTTTTATTAAAAGTGAAATTATTACATATGTATGTTTGTATCCATTGTGAATTACTCACATGGCTACAATGTGCAGCAGTCTCCGCTTATCATGGACCCTGAACTTGACAAACATTCTTGCTTTTCTAACATTCCTTTCCTATTGCCTCAATTAAGTAATGTACACAATAAAACATCTTTCTTTAATTTTCTTTGCAGCAATGCCTACATTATTTTATTAGTTATGTAAAGTCGTACACCCTGTGATTGGCTTTCCTTCTGTAATTTACTTTTCATTGGAAAAAGAGTGAAATGCTTCGTGCATTGACATGGACGCTAAAAATGTCAGTCACACAATGTATTTGTCATGGTCACTGCAGGAAACAGATGGCACCCTCTAAAGGGGTCATCGATGAAGGTCTCTTGAATGGGTAATTTACAGAAGTGTTAGCAGAATCAGAGATTCCACAAGGGACAATGAGGCATTCCAGGATCATCAAGAAGGACTGAAGGTTAGGGGAGGGAGAGGTCTCTGGAACTCAGGGAGGATGTGGCAGTTGGAGAGGGGAGGAGATGCCCATTAGGAGCCATGATCTTTTTATTTTTTGCACTGTTTTTTAATTTTTAATAATTTTTATTTCTCAATTATAGTTGACATACAATATTATTTTGGTTTCAGGTGTAGAACATACAATTAGACATTTATATAACTTAGGAAGTAATTATCCCGATAAACCTAGTACCCATCTGATGTACAGTTATTACAGTATTATTGACTACAGTCCCTATACTTTACTTTACATCCGTATGACTATTTCGTATTTACCAATTTGTATTTCTTAATCCCGTCTCCTTTTTCACTCAAGCTCCCAATCCCCTTTGCATTTGGCAACCATCAATACGTTCTTTGTATTTATGAATTTGTTTCTGTTTGTTTATTTTGTTCTTTAGATCCCACATATAAGTGAAATCAAATGGCATTTGTCTATCTCTATCTGACTTACTCCACTCAGCACAGTATCCTCTAGGTCCATCCATGTTGTTGCAGATGGCAAGATTTTATTCTTTTTTTTTTTATTACTGAGTAATATTCCATTGTTTATATGTACCACGTATTCTTTATTCATTCATCTATTGATGGTAACTTAAGTTGTTTCCAAATGTTGGCTATTGTAAATAA
The DNA here is from genome assembly GCF_000325575.1 of Pteropus alecto. Classification (NCBI taxonomy): domain Eukaryota; kingdom Metazoa; phylum Chordata; class Mammalia; order Chiroptera; family Pteropodidae; genus Pteropus; species Pteropus alecto. Next base: position 915,706 of record NW_006438073.1, on the reverse strand, counting down.
TGTTGCAATGAACATATGGATGCGTAGGTCTTTTTGAGTGAGTATTTTAGATTTCTTCAGATAAATATCCAAAAGTGAAATTACTCAGTCTTTCTTGGTTAAAACAAAGGTTTATAACCTTTGTTTTAAAGCCTATTTTGTCCGGTATAAGTCTTGCTACCCTAGCTTTTTGTTTGTTTGTTTCCATTTTCATGAAATATCTTTTTTTATCCTTTTACTTTCTGTATGTGTCTTTCAATCTGAAGTGTGTCTCTTGTAGGTAGCATATGTAAGGAAGGGTCTGGTTTTCATATCCATTCAGCTACCCTATATCTTTTGATTGGAGCATTTAACCTATTTACACTTAAAGTAATTGTTGATATGTAGTTAGTGTCGTTTTATTATTCATATTTTTGATTTTTTTGTCCTTCTTCTTAAAGAAGTACCTCTAAAATATTTTGAGATAGTAGTTTAATGGTGATGAATTACTTTAGATTTTTCTTGTCTGGGAAGCTCTTATCTGTTCCTTAGTTCTAAATGATAGCTTTGCTGGGTAATCTTGGTTGTAGGTCCTAGCTTTTCATCACTGAATATTTCATGTCAATCTCTTCTGGCCTGAAAAGTTTCTGTTGAGAAATCAGCTGACAGTATTATAAGAGCTCCCTTGTAGATAACTAACTGCCTTTCTCCTGCCGCTTTTAGGATTCCCTCTTTGTCTTTAAATTTGGACATTTTAAGTATAATGTGTCTTCTTGTGGACCTCTTCTCCTTGATCTTGTTTAGGACTCTGCACTTCTTGAGCTTGTATGTCTATTTCCTTTGCCAGGTCAAGGAATTTTTCTGTTGTTATTTCTTCAAATAGGTTTTCAATTTCTTGCTCTTTCTCTTCTCCTTCTTGTCCTGCTATGATGTGAATATTGGTATGCTTGATGTTTTTCCAGAAGCCCCTTAAACCAGGGGTCCTCTACCCCTGGGCTGCAGACCAGTACCAGTCCATGGTCTGTTAGGAATTAGGCTACACAGCAGGAGTAAGGGAGCGAAGCTTCGTCTGTGTCTGCAGCCGCTCCCCAGTGCTAGCATCACTCCCTCGGCTCTACCTCAGATGATCAGGCATTAGATTCTCAGAGGAGCACCAGTCCCTATGCCACAAAAGTTGGGGACCGCTGTCTTAAACTATCTTCATTTTTTTTGGATTATTTTTTTCTTATTGCTATTCTGATTGAATGTTTCTGCTACATTATCTTCCAAATCACTGATTCGATGTCTTGCTTCATCTAACCTACTATTGATTCCCTCTAATGCGTTTTTCATTTTAGTTATTGTATTTTTCATTTCTGACTGGTTCTTTTATATATATTCTATCTCCATTTTTATGTTTCTCATCTCTTTGTTGAAGTTCTCACTAAGATCAGTGAGTAGTCTCATAACCAGTGTCTTGAATTCTGCATCTGGTAGATTGCTTGTCTCCGTTTTGTTTAGTTCTTTTTCTGGAGCTTTGTTCCTTTCTTTCATTGGGGACATGTTTCTATGTCTCCCCATTTTGGCTGCCTCCTTTTTTTTTTTTTGTTTCTATGTATTAAGTAGAGCTGCTATCTCTTAGTAGAGTGGCCTTATTTAGTAGGTATCCTGTGGGGCCTAGTGGAGCAGTCTCTCTGGTCACCTGAGCTGAGTGCTCCAAGTGTGTCCCTTGTGTGTGACCTCCTGTTGTAGTTGAACTTTGGTTGCTGTTTACATGTCAATGGGAGGGATTGACCCTCAGACTTATTATTTATGAGGACTGGCCATGACTATAGTGGAAGAGCTATTGTGCAGGGGCTGACCTTACAGAGCAGGATTCGCTTTAGCAGGGCTCTAGTGTCTGCCCAGCCTGCCCTTTGGGTGTGTCATTTGTGAAGGTGTTTGGGAAGTGTTCTGGTGTGGTCCAAAGATGACCAATGGGTATGTTGGTTTGGGGGCCTCTTGGGAGGAGCTCTGTTGCAGGCCATGATTAGTTGCTGTCTGTGCCCTGCTTAGGGCCACTTGGTTTGAACTACAAAGTGATCCACAGATGATTTTCACTTGTGTTGGGTGTGGAGGTGACTGGGAGAGGCTATACTGCAAACCAAGGTTGCCTGCCACTAGTGCCAGGCTTGGGGTTCCTTAGTAAAAGGTACAGGGTACACCGAGGCCAGGTGCTGCTTGTTTGGCCTTTGTGAACCTTTGAGAGATTTAAGGAAAGTCTGTAGCATGAGCCAAGACAGGCCGTTTGTATGGAAAAGCACCCAGAAGTGGATTGAGTGGGCCTGTAAGTTGAGTGGGGCAGGGTCTCAAGGAATCACCAAGGCTAGGTTGATGGAGACTCAGATATGGTGGCCAACCACCTCTGCATGCTGGGAGGGGGAGGGCTCAACAAAGGAACAATGGCTTCTGCTAGCATTCCATCTAGGAGAAATCCTGCCCCTCCAGTCCTTGCCCTGAACAATCCAGACAATTCAGTTCCTCCTAGTATATCCCTGGCACCTCTCAAACTGCATTCTCAGCACTGGAGCTCAGAGTGAATGAATCAATGAGTGAGTGAGTTCATGCGTGGGCCCTTTAAGAAGAATGCTTGGGACTCCAGCTGCTCTCTATTTCACTCAGCTATAATCTCCACTGGTTTTCACAGCCAGAAATTGTGGAGACTCCTCTTTCCAACACTAGAGACCTGGGCTGAGGAGTTTAGTGCAGCACTGGGACCCCTCACTTCTCTGAGGGGAACTCTGCAGCCAAGATATCCCACCCGATTTTTAACTGCCACAAGTGGGCGTGAGACCGGCCCATTCCGTATCTCTGTCCCTCCTGCCAGTCTCAATGTGGCTTCTTCTGTGTGTCCTCAGTTGGAGGACTGCTGGTCAACTAGACTTCAGGTGATTCTCAATGATGGTTCTTTTGTAATTTAGTTGTAATTTTGATGTGATTGTGAGAGGGGGCGAGCACAGCTTTTACCTACTCTGTCATCATGACTGGAAGCTACCAGGAGCCATGATCTTTGTTAGAAGATCTCTGACAACCCAGAGCAGGGAGGGAAGGAGGGAGGTGGAGAGAGAGAGAGAGAGAGACAGAGAGAGAGAGAGAGAGAGAGAGAGAGAGAGAGAGAGAGAGAGAGAGAGAGAGAGAGAGAGAGAGAGAGAGAGAGAGAGAGAGAGAGAGAGAGAGAGAGAGAGAGAGAGAGAGAGAGACAGAGAGAGAGACAGAGAGAGAATGAGAGAGACAGAGAGAGAATGAGAATGAACGTGTCCTGACCTTCCTCTCCTTCTTTCCCTCCATTGTCAGACCCCAGCCAGAAGCCAGAGGGCAGGAGAGCCCCCTTCGATGGGGTGGTCTATGAAGAGCAGCTACCTGGGACCCAAAGCCGGGGTCCAGGATATGAGGAGCTTAGGGGAAGTGATGAGTAGATCTTAAGGAAGAAAGAGAAAAAATCTGGCACATTCACAGGGCAATTGCTATAGTGATAAGCACATTTTTAATAATTCTTTTGCAAATGAAATATAATACCTCACCCTCCATGTTTTTATAATTGTCATATTTGTTCAGAGACTTTCTTTTTTTCCTTTAAAGTTTTAAGTCTTGATAACTTAGTCCCATTTCAAAAGTGAAGTGTTCCACCGAGGAAACTTGGTCTTGGACCTCGGGGGATGTCCGTTGTCATTTGTGATCCTAGTGGCTGACAAGGGAAAGGATGGTGTAGGAAATGTGTATGCCTTGTTAGGGAAGAGGGACAAAGGAGGGAGAAATGCTAATAATTTTGTGTGAATCTTTGTATTTATGTAATTCATAAGTGCTTTAAATTGCTTTTAAATGGAAGATTTTAGAATTGTTAGTTTTTAACATAGAAAGATATCTTTGACAAATAACATATGATCTCACCTAAATGTGGAATCTTAAAACTGAGCTCATAGATATAGAGAACAGATTGGTGGTTGCCAGAGGCAGGAGTGGAGGTGAGTGAGTCAAAACGTACAAACTTCCAGTTATACAATAAGTGAGTCCAGAGATGTAATGCACAGCATAGTGACTACAGTTAATACTGTATTGTATATCTGAGAGTTGCTAAGATAGTGGATTTTAAAAGATCTCATCACAAGAAAAAAATTTGTAACTATGTGAGGTGATGGATGTTAACTAGACTTATTGTGGTGATGATTTCGCAACATAAACAACTATTGAATCGTAATGTTGTGGGTTTGAAACTAATATGTTATATGTCAGTTATATCTCAATTTAAAAAAAGAATGTCTTTAGAAAATTTAGATATTTCAAGATGGAATAGCCTAGGTGCTCTATTTCATAAATTGAGCTGCTTTTGCATTTTTAAAAAAATCTCAGTGATTTGAGGGATAAATAAGAGAAGTTGATGGATATAAATAGGATAAAAAATTGATTGAGTCTTTAGTTTGGATGGAGTAGGATTCTTTTTTTCTTCCTCAGGAAAAGAAGAAAGTTCCTAGGCTGTATGTCAACTCAAAGAGTCCATTTGAAAAAGCTGTCGTTTCTGCTACTCCTGCTCCCCTTTCCTGGGAAGATTGTTCTTTTTTGTCACTAGGACAGACACATCCCTTCTGTGTGAATCACCAGGGCCTCTTAGAAATCTAGAACTATATCTGGCACATTCTGGTGGTAGATTCTCTCATAAACATTTCTTGGATTTGATTATTTAGGAAGAGAGGGCTTAGAAATATTACTTTGTGATGTTGATGCACCTTGTGGAAAAATTCACCGGTTCTTCAGGGGTTTGGCAACTAAACAAAGTTTTACTATATATAAATACTTTAAGCCACTGCTTTGTTGAACACTGCCAGATTTCTGGCTTGCTAACCTAGCAGTGACAAGGCTAACATTGTTTTATAATTAGACTTATGGCTTTCTACCTTTTTCAAAGATTATAAGGAAATTCCAGAAACTCTGTGGGTACTGTCATAGCAAGCATTCCAAAAAGCAAGGCAAAACAGAACAAAACGTAGTCTACCATTATTTTATGATGACAGTTACTGTCAGAAGTAGAAGGGCAAGAAAAAAATTTTCATTGAATGGAGTTTATTATTCTGTGGAAAATAACTAAGCCTAATGACTCTCAAGAGGAATACTTAGGAACTTTTGAATAACGACTTTCTGCCATGACCCCATGCATTGTTTCTATCCACTCTGCTGCTCTTCACTCTTTAATCATGAAATGTAATTTCATCTTTGGAATCTCAAAAAAGACATGATAATAAGCCCCAAAGTTATGAGATTATTTTGGAAAAAAAAAAAAAGTGAAATCATTTTCTTCTGCCCTGGTAATGTAGGTAATGTAAAAGCTTACTTTTGCTCTTTACTTGGCATGTTGGAATAGTTTACAAACTATCAAGCTTCAGACTTTGGGGCTTTTGACTTTACACTTCTTTTGAAGGAAAAATATTTGCCAAGCACAGTAGTCAACCTACAGGAGGACTTCCAATGCTCTTCATCACCAAGTGTTCATTCCCTGTGTAATTTCCTCCCATGCTGAATAGAGGACCTGTGATATCAACAATGACCTTGTGGAAATGACAGTGTGTGACTTTTGAAGTAGATTATAGAAGATGTCCAGGCTTCCACCTTCCTCTCTCTTGGACCACTTAATGTGGGAGAAACCTGCTGCTGTGTTGTGAGGACACTCGAAGAGTCCTATGGAGAGGATCATGTACCAAGACACTGAAGTTTCCTGCAGCACTCAGCATTGACTTGCCAGCCACGTGAGTGAGCCATTTGGGAGGCGGACACTCTATCCTGTCAAGTCTTCAGATGGCTGCAGCCCTGGCCAACATCCTGACAGTAACTTTGTATGAGATCCTTGATCACCCACTGACCACCCCCAAATTTCTGACTAATAGAAGCGGGGTGAGAAGAGAAATCTTTATTGTTTTTTTAAATTGCTAAATTTTAGAAGATTTGTTACACAGCAATCGATAACTAATATACCAAGTGATGATTTTTAATGAGGAATCAGAATTAACCACTGAGAATGATCAGAAGAGGACCTGAGATGAGGCACACGTTTGGATAATGAAGTGTTTCTTTGCTGCCTCATTTCTGCTAGGATTTGGGAAATCAAGGCTATGCAAGGAGCTTGAGCTTGGAGAGGCTGGTTTGTAAGGAGTGCATGAGTTACAGCTGGGCACGAACGAATAAAAGATGAGATAATAAATGAGGTAGGGAGGGAAAATATTTGTTTTTAAAATTCCTACAACCTTATTAATGACGAGGGCTCAGAAGGCAGATGTAGGTGATCAAGGACTAATCCTTGAAGAGTAAAATACCAAGCAATATATACTCACCTGAAAAATGCAGAGGTTGGACCTTAAGCAGTTAAGACTAAGTTATTTTTAGGCTGTCACTCATCACTTGCCTACCCACAGTAAAACCTAAGCATGCATTCCTGAAGAGTTTAGACAAAAATCTTAAATTCTTCAAGACAGAATTTCAGGTAACTACCACCAACTTTGGAACTGCCACAGATAATCAACCTCTTAAAAGATAGTAGCACTTGAAATAGGATCTGTCAAAATCCTTCTTTGGACTATAGCAAGGAAGGGAGATACTATCGCAAGATCAGAGGCAAGAGTTATGAAACCACAGACTTCCACTCACAGTAGTTTGGACTTCAAGTTTCTATGACGAGCCCTCCTGCTATACTACAATGAAATCTCGCATTAATCACTGTGAAGATATTTTATAAGGCATTGCTGGATTTCTAAGAATGTGTAGGACCTCCTACATTGATCTGATAGAGTCAAAAATGGACAGGAAAGTGTACTTAAGAGCAAATTCTAACATCAGCCCTGGGATGTGAAAACTAAGTCTTGCTCACACAAGATGAAGTCTCACCACTTAGATCTCAAAGGAGGCAAATGTGGCCCACTTACTCACCCAGCTCTCAACAAATGCAAATACTTATCCTCTTCAGAAGAGGCTTGGGGAGACGAAGGAGATGGGGTCAGAAACACATGTGGCTTCAAGGACGTTGTAGTATTCTAGTTCTCAAGTTGCAGGGGGATTGTGTTGATATCATTACTTACATATAATTTGCATACATAATGTAGCATTTTTATTTAAACCAAAATGGAAAAATAAATAAAACGACACAATCTGCCTTCCTGAACTGTCCCCCTAAAGAAGCCCAGAAAACGGATTTAGGGGTTTGGGCAGGTGAAATTACGCATAGGAGTTGAATTACTTGATTCTC
>NW_006438073.1:855393-908463 GCF_000325575.1 Pteropus alecto | reverse complement strand
GAATGAGTGTGACAGGGATCTAATGGAGGGCAAATGTCATGAAAACTCCTCGAGTGGAGAAAGTTGGTTGTTGTGAAATTTACTTGAATGGAAAAATGGCATTGGAGAACAGAGGAACCTTGAATTGGGTAATACACTCTTAATCCTTTCCATTCCCCCTCACTTGATAGATTCTTACTTCTCCACAGTTTTCAGAAGAGGTGGTGTATTTGTTTTGTTCTGTTGCATGACAAAAGTAGTAAGAAACCTTGTTTATTCTTCTGCCCCTCATTATCCATTTAAATAGATGTTCTGATTTTATAATTCTGCCTCTTCAGCTCTGACTTTCTAGTGCTTTACATTTTTTTTTTTAACACTGCCTTTTCTCATGGAGGCTGCTAGAGTACAGTTGAGACCAGAATTTTTCATCACCTTAAAAATAATCTTTCTATAAATTGCCTTTCAATGACATACATTGCTCATGAGAATGCAAAAGGACTCAACCCCCATGGAGGACAACTTGTCAATATTTAGCATAATTACATCTGCATTAACCTTTGATCCAGCAATCACATTTCTAAGAATTTATTCCAAAGTTAGAAATGGTAAAAATACAAAGTGCAACAAATACGCATGATGCCATTCATGGTAACATCAGTTATGATAGTAGAGATTAGGACTGCAGATATCGCCATTAATGTCCATCAATAGGAAACCAGTTGAACAAACGCTAGTGTGTCCACATAGCAAAGCTGTCAGTTGTGAGGAAGTGCTCTCTGTCTTGCCAGGGTGTCGCCTTCCTTTGTACTAAGTATCCCGATGTATTGAGTATCTGAAAACCAGGTATGCCTGCCCCTTTCTTGCTTCCTCTTTCTTTGGTGGGTGGATTCTTACTCATCCTTAAGAAATGATGAATGGGGTCATGGCAGAAAGTCATTGGTCACTGATCATGATGTGCATCTTCTATTTATAGAGTCATTAGGGGACCGGAAAGCTTGAGGTGGAGTTTGTATGTAGTGCAATTTCTCACAGTTAACATATTTTGGTAAATGCAATTTACACCATGTTGCATTACTGCTGTTATTTATCTAAACAGTAGGAACCAAAGTTTATGAGTATTGGAACACTTGCAGGACATTTGGTCCTATCCAAAATGTCTATGGAGACATTTGTTCTATGCCAAAATGTCCTTGAAATTTGGTCCCATCAAAAATGTCCATACTTAAAGAACATCCTTGGGTAACCTCTCTTGTATGTGGGGATCTCTGACTCTCATGTTTGTGGGGTTCCCATATATATGTATGCATTAGGTTTAACTATATTCTCTTGCAAAAAATAGTCCTTGGGTTCAAATAGCCCATAATGTTTATTTCTACTTTTAGCTTTCAGAATTAACATACAAAAAATACTGTTACATTTCTTTGGTTCAATAATTTTATGTTTCAGCTGTATTGCCAATAATAACCCTTCTTGCCTTGGCAACCTAGCTGGTAATGGCACATGGGGTTAGATAGGAGGCTCAGGGTTTGACCCTTGCAGAAGAGCGAGATTAACTATGTGGACCAAATGTCTCTGTGAATGTTTTGGACTAGATCAAATATCAAGGACTTTTTGGCATGGACCAAATGTCTCCATACATGTTTTGGACAGGACCAAATGCCAGCTAATCTATTGGAACTATGCAAAGCTTGGACCACCTGTAGAAAGATTGCAATAGGTTCAATTGCAACTGTCTGGGTGGGTTTTATTTCTTAGTTTTTGTTTCGTACAGTACTAAATGTCCACTAATCTATTGGAACTATATAAAGTGTGGATTACATATAAAGATTGTAACGGGTGGCAAGTACAGCTGTCTGGATGGGTTTTATTTCTTAATTTCTGATAATGACAATCATTTAATAAAGCCACCTCCATATGATCATTCTAATGTAAACATTTTTTAAGTTTATTTGCAAAAAGCTATTGTTACAGATAAAGTTAATTACTCTCTGACACAATTTCTCGCCAAACTTGTTCTTTCTCTAGGTCAAAAATGATCCCAATAGCATTTTTCTTCCCATACTCTTAATTTCAAAAACCGAGGTGAAACTTACAGATGTGATCTTGAATTTCGCATTCAACTTTATGTTAATTTATCCCTAAATGCACTTTGCTGCCAGTCATGGCCTTTTAGTTCTAATCTTAGTTTGGACTCAGTCTTTCAAACAGAGCCAGGGTTTTTAGCTTTTGTTTTCCTTCTCCCAGTGCCTGTGAGGGTCTCTTTGTAAACTCCTGTCAGGAGCAGGATCCACAGATTCCAGAGAGAAATATTCGGACCACCCTGTAGGCGGGCCATCTGCCGTTGGCCACACAGATCTGGGGAGCTCACACACCCTTTGGTGGGAACAGAGATTTAGCCTCTTGCTCATTGGTGATGCTTGGTGTGCATTTGTGAGTTTTGCCATGTGTCTGGTTGCTTCTCCCTTCTTGTCTGGAAGGATGTCAGAGCCGTGTGGCCCAGGGGTCATGCAAAGCTCAGGGCAGTGAGCCTTCGGGAAGATGCTCTGGTAATTTTCCTCCTTAAAATGCAGAACTTAGAGCAACAATCAAGTCTGTAGGAAAGTCAGATTAGATTGTCCCATAGCAAGGATGTTGATGGTAAAAGGAGAAACTTTTCTGAAGAGAGTTCATTATGGGCATTGCTGACAATTAACTTGAGAGTTGACTTTAGGTCCCCGGTGTTTTTTGCCCAACCTGCAGAGTGCTGTCCTTCGATCCTTCCAGTCTCTTTGGGGTTTGTGTTTCTTTTGCTTCTCTACTCTCTGGATGATGCAACATGAGCCCTAAACCTGACTAGTTTGGTTCTGATTCTCATGTTTTCCGCTGATTATTGTCAACATGTAAAAATGTTCTCTACTTTACTTGGCTTGCAAAAATTTATGTCAGAAATGTCATGTCAAAAAAACAAACAAACAAAACTCAGCTGCATTTTAGCTCATTTCAATTTTTGCTGCTCCCTGGTTTTCTTGGCCTCTTAACAACCCATTTAAGACATATTTGAGGCAGTAACAGCGTAATCATTGAAAGGTCATAGGGGAATATTTGGAGCTTCAGAAATTTCCTGAAATTTCCAGAAATTTCCTGAGTTACTAGCTATGTCGCAAACAAAATTGAGAGTAGACGTTTCGCCAAGAATTATAATCCAAATAACCATAATATTATTATAAATATTTTAAAGATCTCTAAATAGACCCAAACAATAGAAAAGCAAAGAGACAAAAAAATAATGGACAGTGCCTGTGTAAAAGAGAAAGTGAACCATGTTGTGGTTCTGACACTATGCCCATTAGTTCAGTTGGTTTATGCAAGGTGTGTATTAGCAACTCTTTATATCAGTTATTTCCAAGTAGCTTACAGAGGCTATTGCATGATGATTTCTTTAGGAATCACATTTTCTATCCTGCATTTTAAATGTCAGAATTAGAATATGGAATCAGAGTCATTTAGTTTTCTAAACAAGACCCCTAAGTATGTCTTAAGCAACAACTGGCACATTGGTTTTATAGACGGAAACATAATAAGAGCAATTTGTTTATACTTGGCATAATTAGACATAATTTAGCTCCAGAGGCTATTATTTATGTTCGATGCCAGGGAACATAAGCAATAAAATTTACACATCAAATACAGACCTTATTCTTTAGTTGCATATTACTGCCTTGTTAACTAATTACTGCAAATCTCAGCTTATGTATTCAGAGCACAGGAGTAGATTCTCAGAGACCTGGCAACTGGTTTTCATTCTGTCACTGATTCTGCAAGTTTACGCAAGATGTTTAATCTGTGTTTGCATTTCCCTATCTGTTAATAATACACTGTCTTTATCAATTCCATCATTGCATTAGCCTCATGTCAGTAGCCACAGTTTTCAATAGTCACCAGATTGGATGATGCAGATCATAAAACATTTCCCTCATTGCAAGAAGTTCTGTTGAACAGTGCTGGGGCTGGAGGTAGATTTATCTTCAAGTAGAGCTGAATTCTGGGGTTGGAACGAAGACTTCCGGACTCTTGCTTCTTTCTACCTCTCAACTATTTTTCCTATTGTGTTGTTTCCATTTTCAGTCTAGCAAGGTGGCCATAGCAGCTCTAATCTAACATCTTCATAAATTTAAGTTCAGCATGAAAGAGATTCTCCTCCCGAGAGCTTCTGTATGAATGCTGGTATCACGGCTGATTGGATCAGCTCAAATCACGTGGCATCCTCTGACTGGTTTAGGCCTATCACATGCTCTATCTAGCCTTGGAATCTGAAGTGTCAATGGAGCACAAACGAGCTAAAGGCACAAAACAAGCTAACAGAGAGCAAACAGCTCTTTTAATAAACACAAGCGGATACAAAGTCTTGAAGTTTGTAGTACAGTGCCAAACGCTGTACTACAAACAACAAAAAACACTAAAATTACTTAGCGGTGTTAAAGAAAAAAAAGGTAGGCAAAGATTAGTTATGCGGACAAAAGAAAACAGGGAGTAGCAATATTAATTTCAGGTAAGATAAATTCCAAGGCAAAAGGATTAGATAAGAGCGTTATTTTAGATAAAAGGTACAAGCTATTAGAGAGATTCAATGGTCAAAAACCTGTCTGAGCCCAAGTTCAGTAAAACCTCTCTACTGGAAATGTAAAGAGAAACTGACAAATATCCAAATGTCATAGAGGTTAACCCACCTTCCCCAGTCTTTGACAGATCAAATAAAGAAAAGGAAATAAGGATTTAGTTAAGAGCAGTGACATAATTTCAAAATTGAGTTAATAGATATAAATTATTTGCAACATAGAGAATTGACCTTTTCCAAAGTGTTCATTGAAAATGATTAATACACTTGGACATTAAGAATACGTGAATCTATTTTACAAAGCAGAAGTGATACAGCTTACATTCTCTTACTATTTTGTCATAAAATTAGAAGTGAAGAGTGAAAATTTAAACAATAACAAAAATGTGCCAAAGCTCCAAACTTAAAAACAAACATAAAAAAAAAAAACAAATCCAAGCACCATCTTCAATGGCTCTCGTGTTTGATAGTATTTTTAGCTCAGCCCTTTGTTCTCAAGAAATAAAGACTCGTGCAATTTACCTCAGTAAAAGAGGGCTCAGTGCTGAGCATCACAAACTAGAACAGGAACAGAAACGAAGTCAGAACCAGCTCTCCGCTTCTCAGTTAGGACTCCGCTGTCTCCTCCCCCTCCTTCCTCCTGCCCCCACCCCAACCCCCTCATACAGCTACGGAAAAGAGTAGTCAGGCTAACGGCAATGTGGCAATATATAATGTGTCACATCTCTTCCCTCAAACGAATGCATCTGCTTTCAGGTGTTTGTGTGTGGCTTAGTTAGGACACGGTAGCATCCCTGGGACCAAGAAACCCCAAGACAGGGACAAATGGGGTTTCTGTGCCTGCGAGGCGGGGCCTGACTCTGGACAGTGGTGAATTTACACTGCGACACAGCTGAGCCAGCCTCTTGGCAGCCACGGGCTTTTCAGGACGGCACCAAGACAAACAGGCACATCATTTTGTTTGAACTTCTACCGCATTTAGGCATGCCCTTTGTATATGTTTAAAATGCAACTAAGTCTTCATTCTTAAAGATGTAAGCTTGAACTACCTTGAAAATAACCTTCCAGATTGTCAGGTAAACAAGGTATTTTTGTGTTTTGTAAAGTTGATTATGAAAGTAAAAGGAAAAAAAAACTAATTTTTATGGCAAAGCTCACAAGTATTTTTTTTTTCTGTTTTTCCCCTTCTTTGATATAAAAATCCTGCAACTTTCTGTTCTAAACTTTAGTTTTGAGAGACATATCTTGGCCTTCCTTGTTCATCTAAGGCTGTAACAGAACAAATGAATGAAGAGGCAGCTGTATTCCTGGGCTTGCTTGTTCCAATGACAACATTTGCCACTTGGTGGCAGTGATCAGTTTAGTCCAGACTGAGGAGTCAGTCACAAAGTCCTGTGATTTACTTTCTGAATCTTGGAAATCTAATGTGATAAATATGACTCATATAGATTACGTGTGAACTAAGTGACCAGAGTAGTGGCTGTCTTATAAAAGTGACACATGAATTAGAAGCATGTGAAACCCAACAAAAATAATCTCTGACAAATAAGGACCGATGTAGCAGATATCAGATTATAGGAACTATTTTTTGAACATTTCACCCCTCCCCGCCCCAAATCAATATCCACTATCACCAGTGCTGTTCAGTAAATATTTTAGCAATGTTCTTGAGGCCCCACGAGCAGCTCCTGGGGAGGGATCACTCAGAATCAGAGAGGATGGCTTGGGGACATTCACTTGGAGGTGAGGAGACTGGCTGGAATTATATTGCAATTCTGCCGAGGATGAATTCTGAAGATGGAGGGAGGTGGCAGGATTGGAGGAAGGGTATGGAGAAATATTAGAAGGAAAGTTAAAGTAATAAAAGTTGGTGATTTACTTGTGAGGACCGAGAGGGATCTGGCAAATCTAATGTCTCCCTGACTTGGGCTCAGTTGGTGTCATTCACTGAACATTATTATATCTCTCATTCAGGATGAAGCCTAGCTGCTAATGGAGTGTACAAACAGCTGTGTGTTACAAACGCTTAGAATTAGGTGAGAGGACAAAAGTCTACCCCAGTAGACCGCTGGTAAGTGGGCGCCCACATTCTAATCCCTCGAATCTGTGAATAGGTTATTTAACGTGGCAAAGAGACTTTGCAGAAGTGATTAAGTTAAGGGTTTTGAAATGAGGATTATCCCGGTGGGCCCAATGCAATCACAAGGGTCTTTATAAGAGAGAGGTAGGAGGTCAGAGTCCACACATCTCCAAAGTGTCCCATCAGGGATGGTACCAGCTTTCCTGTCAAGATTTCAGCTGTGCTTCAAGGACCAGAGCATAGGCTGTCTCCTCTGTAGACAGAAGTTGGACCATGTAGACCCAACCATTCTTTCCTTCCTTCTCCCACCTCTCATAGTCCTCCTAGTCGACATCGGTCTCATGCATGTATCCTATGCTGCCTTTTATTCTCCTTGTCGGCTGGGTCTCTGAGCTCTCCTCTTGTTCTAGCTACACAGCCCTGTTCCTCGCACCGTGTTTTGCATATCATCGCTTAAGAAACATATTCTATAAATACACTGAATAGTGTACAAACAGTTAAGGGTTTTCATACTGATTAGTGGAAAAGGCGAAAGATGTTTAAGGCATAAATTAGAGATGATGCTATAGGTCTTGGGACAATCCATATTTTTTTAAAAAAACTTGAGTATTCATATATTTTCATGTATAACACTAAAATTTTTACTTCACTGATTTGCAATGGCTGAGGCTCAGGAAGCTATTTGAGTTATTTGTACACCAACGTATGTTTTACCAACATAGTCCCAAACCAGTAACATAGCTGTGTGGTATGTGTTCAAAGTGAGAACTTAAAATTAATTTACTGCTTTTCAGAGAGGATTGGTTTTGTCTGAACTGAAAGGATTTGACAAATATCTCTTAGTTAAGGTTCACTAGTGAAGCTTAAAGTCTGCCTCTCCCAGAAGGATTGACAACACGAGAGACGGAAACAGCTTAAAAAGAAAGAAAGAAAACTGTAATTATGGCATTTCAGGCATCAGAGAGAGTCAGAGATGTTTTATAGATGGTGGTGGAGTGACTTCTGGCAAAGTACAAATCATAGCTTTTCTGAAAGATGAATTGTGTTCTTGGATCGTAGAGTATAAAATTATAGCCCTCACAAGTAAAGTATATATTAGTTAGGCAAACAGTCGTTCTACTCGTTCTTTGGGATACGAATTTCAGAAACAATCCATCCTCACTTTCAAAGAGCTGACAGTCCATTTAGGTGCCAAACAGGGCAGCTGCCTAAGTTGCAGGGCCAAGTTCAAAATAAAAACATGGGGCCCTTGTTCATAGATTAAGAATTTTGAAAGGGTAGCACCAGAGCTAAACCAAGCACAGATCCTTCTAAGGACAGGGACATGAGAAGTCACATGTGGCACATTGCTTATAAACATAATAAAATATGATAATGTTCCTGTAGAGATACATAGGAATACTGTGCAAGCAGAGGAGGGAGGAGCTTAGTCTGAGGGCTGAGGAATGCTTCCCCAAAAAGGACAAACAGCTGGGCGAACTGGGGTGATCCAGGCAAGGGAGGCTAAGGGAAAAACAGCTTCCCGCTGCCACCCTCTCCAATCCAACCCGACCACAGCTTCCCACGTAGCTCCTCTGTCTTTAATCCCTCTCGTGATTTCTATACACGGTGTTTAGGCTCTTCTTTCTTTGTCAGTTTCAGACGTTATCTATTGACCTCAGGGAGCAAGAGATGAGGATCTGGCTCCCTCATCTCCACCCTCTTGCAATTATAACTAAGTCTTCAGTTTCAGTGCTTCTGTCAGTTGCTTGGGTGACTTTGTAAACAATATGCTTACACTTTAGTTTCTTGCTTATACATCTCCCAATTCCTCAGCTAGTCAGTTAGTACCTTAAAACGCTCCTTCCACTTCCCAGATGCTCCCATGCTCTCCAACAGAAGTGGAACTAACTGTTCCTTGTCTGTGCTGTCTGATAGGGTAGCCCCTGGACACGAGTGATATTGAGCACACTCAAAGTGTGGCTAGCGTGACTGAAGAACTGAACTTTTGAATTTCATTTCATTTTTATTAACTAAAATTTAAAATTCGATAGTTAGCGGCTTCCATATTATGCAGCCCGGCCTACTTTAACTTTTATAACATCAAGGTTTACTTACAGTTTTTTAATTTCATAGGTTTTTCTCCACACCTCGATTCTCGATGTTGAAAATCAGTTGTGAATATTGCGGTTATGACTACATAATTCTTACTTACTTACAGCCCAACTAACATAGGGTAACCGCATTTTAGTTCTTTTACTGTTTTTATTTTAATTGTTTGGTGTTTTCTAATTACTTTACAATTTTTCTTGCCTTTATTGTCCCTTTAGGTTACTTCATATTTTCAAGGATGGTACCACACTCTGTGTCCCAATTTCCCCCCAGAAACCTTGCTTCTGGAACCCGCTCCTTTCATGCTCCAGTCTGATGCTTTGCTGTGTAGGCCCGCTGCCTTATCTCATCTTTTCCCCACATTCTTGGCTTGAATCTTCTCTCTTCTGAATTCCACCCATTTCATCGACTTGTTTACTTCTGATTTTGCTAGGGAACATCATCAAGTATCTTCCTAAGAAAGGGTTTGTAAGAGGTCATCTTTCTGAGTCAGTTCCTCTGTGTCTGAAAATAGGCATGCTCCTCTTTCATAACTAATCTATACCTTAGGATCAGGAAGCTCCTGCCCATGGGCCAAATCTGGATGCTGCCCATTTTTTGTACGGCTCATAAATTTAAAAGTTTTTTTTTTTTAAGTGAATGGAAAAAAAAAATCAAAAGAAGAAGACTATTTCATGACACATGAAAATGATATGCAATTCAAATTCCAGTGACCATAAATAATGTTTCATTGGAACACAGTCTTGTCCATTCCTTTGCGTGTCGTCGATGGCGGCTTTCACGCTATAGTGGTAGAGTTGAGTACTTAAACTGTGACTATTTACTCCTTAAATATTTACTATCTAATTCTTTACAAAAAAAATTTTCTGACTCCTGTTTTAATTGGTCAGACCAAACACCCAAATTCTCACTATGACCCTGCGTGATCGATCCATAACTATGTTTGGCTTCCCTTTACCTTTCTGACCCCTTCTTCTCTGCTCCAGCCAGACCCACCTCCTCGCTGTTCCTCTGGCGTCCCAGTCAGGCATTTGCTGTCCCCTCTGCCTGCTATGCTCTTTCCTAAGATGTCGGCTGGCTCACTCCACTTCCTTCTGATCATTACTCAGAGGTCACCTTTCTGTGGGTCCTTCTTTGGCCGTGAGTCTAATTTTCACCCTAGATGCTACATAATTTTTATCTTGCTTTATTTTTTGCCTCCTGGGCACTTATTACTACGTAACACATTAGATGTAGGTGACTTTCCTCATTTAGAGAGCGCGGCGTCCTGAGTGGAGCCTGAGAACAGAGGGCTCCCAAGGGGAGGATTTTCCTCTTTGTTCATTTTCTGTTATGTGCCCAGTGCCTAGGACGGTCCTGCAAAATATTTGCTGGCTAAATGAATGTAGAACTTTAGTGTGATGACATTAAGGTCCTGCAGAGTTTTGGAGGTTTTGCTCCACTGCCTTCTATTAATGTTCAGTGCTCTTTCAAGAATAATCTGGAGGGCTTCAGTTCCTTGTTTCTGTAGAAGCAAATTTCCTCTATTTGGGAGATTTTATCATTTTCTCTTTGTCTTTTGTGTTTAACAATTTTACATGAACTCGAAATTCTTCATCTTGGGCATTCGGTAAAACCTTTTAATCCAAATACTCATGGATTTCACTTAAGGAAAATCTTTTATGGTCTTTCTTTGATGAAGTTATTGAATAATATATTCTGAAAGGTTTACTTGAATTTATCATCCAAAGCTTGCATTAAAATCTTTATTTGGGCAACCATATTTCTAATACCCAAGGGTTCTTTCTTGTTCTCAGACTATTTATCTTTCTTAGGCCCTGTTCTTTTTTTTTTTTCTTTTTTTTTTATGGATATAACATCTTCATTAACTTCTGTAAGGATAACAATTTAGAAAGCCATCTTTCCTTTTTTCTATAACATTTCATGGGGACTCAACAGGGAGATGGTGTTACCCTAGGACAAGCTGAGCGACACTTTCATACCAGAATATGTCATTTTTACTCTGGAATGGCCATATCCACATACATTGACTGTATTCTCTGCACAACTTCAATTCCTTTAGAGCAGAATCGTCTATAATATTGCTTGGGTTGGGGTGAAATGGCTGCCTGCAGGATGGTGTGTGTTGGCTGTGTAAAAGCTGGGATGATAGAGATATTTGAAAGAGGGGTCGAGGAGGGGACTAGGTTCTTACAGACTTTCAATTAATCTTCCGACTTTCGGCCTCCTCACTTATTTAAATTTTCTGACTTCCCTTGGCTTTTGGAGTCCCGATTCTCTCAGGATGCTGCATGGCAGATGGCCTGGTTGAATGTCGTGATTCCCTGCTGTCCTTCATCTCTTGCTCCTCCTCCATCATCCCATCTTCCAGAAATCTGTTGAGATCTCTCAAACTCTAATGCTCTTCCTCCATCTTCACTTTTGTTATTGTGGGTTTATATAGTTTTTATACATTTCCTATCATTTTAATAGAGTCTTGGGAGGGAGGATAAGGGGCAAAAAAAAGAATCTGTGATCAGTTCATCTTGAACCGAAAATCCAGCCACCTTGAGGATTATTCCACTCCTATAAATCAGGTTATTATGCTCCAAGAATTTAAGTGGTTCCAACCCAGGCCCCATAATTATAAATTATATGTCCTTTGAGGATGTCTTTGATCAAGGCATCTAAAAGCCCGATGAGAAACAAGCCCCCGCTATTGATGTCACTAAATAGTTTTAATGTCATCTATTACTTTTGGATGCTCCTAATGCAGAGAACTAGCGGACAACTCAACGGAGGGATAAGATCAAGCAGCACTTTCCAGAAACAGCAGTTTACACAAACAAGAAGCCACTGAGAGAACTTTTACTCTATTTCTGGTCAAAATGTACAGCATCTCCTTTTAATCCTTTCACTCCTCTACAGATTTAATTTAGTTCTTATTTTCTCATGAAATGAATATAAAGAAAATGAGAGGAAGTGTAAGACCAGAGACTGAAGTCATTTTCAAACTATTATTTATTCTACAAAGGAAAGCTTTTAACAACCAGTAACTTTGTTATACATTCTCTCTTTCTTTGCTCCCCCAACAGCATTGTTTATTTTTAACACGGTTTTTATTGACATTCGGATTGTGAGGTATGGGGTGTGTAGGGATGTAGGCTGTGTTTAAACCATAAATCAAAAAACTTCTGAAAAAGCGGGGACACAAAACAGGTCCTACAGAGGATTTTTACTTTGCTTTTGAAAATGTTGCCCTTAGTCTATTGCCAGTTAAACTGCCGAATCAAGTGACGCTGGTTTCTGTCTGCTGTTATCAGCACATCTTCAAATTAAGAAGATCTAAAATCAACTGAATTATTTATTTCTCTACCCAGAATAGCCCGTTTCTCCTTACCTGCAGTGGTTGCAGACTAGGAAACAGGCCATCTCTCTGCCCTGCTCTAAGCAGGCCATGCTTACAGAGGAGTGATCTGTGTTTGTACCTTGTGGGGTTGGTGGGGGTGACAGGCAATGAAGCCCCGCCTGCTCATTCTTAGGAAGGAGCAGAGTCATTGAGTGTTAAGAGCTGAAAGGCTAGATGTCAGGAAATTCTTATTCTAAAGGGAAAAATGATTAAGGTGACTATATACTCCCCTGAGAAAAATCCAACTCTGCGCTTGTTTTAAGACTTTCTTATGCTTGTGGTTAGGTGAGAAGTTCTTTTTATCGAAATTGTTTCAGCCATCTTCCAGATTCTGGCTCATTTTACAGTGTAGTTTAGGCTTTTGCTTATATGTTCATTTGTCTGCTTCCTGGCGATGGAATGATGAGGGTTATTAGGTTATCAGGTCTGAGCAGTGTGCTCTTGGTAATGACTAGCGTGAGCTGCGGTGTAATAGAATGCCTGGATGAAGGTCTCACATATTCTTTTAGTGGGTCGACTATATTTATGATTTTATTCTTAGATGAGTCTTTTGTTAATATTTGGCTGGACAGGGGCAACTTGAGTTTAGATAAAATTTTATATGTGAAATATAAATCTGTAACATAGCCCTCTCTGATCCTCACCTCCTGGAATACATGCTTCATATAACCCCCTCCTCTTGAGTGTAGACTGGATCAAGCGACTCGCTTCTAACAAACAGAATGTGGCAAAAGTGATGTGGTATCTCTTCTGAGAATAGGTTACAAAAGATTGACTTCTATCTTGCACACACTGTCTTTCTGATAGGAGATCAGCTAAGCTGGGCAAGGGTGAGCTGAGCCGTCAGGTGTTAGAGTAGCTGATTCCAGCAACCAGCCGAAAATGAGAGTTAAGCCTTTGATCACTTACTGTGAGAACATAAGCAAGAGTCTACAGCTAGAGGAAGTGAGGTCTCCCCCTTTTTCGTTTTCTCCATACAATCATGCCCTTGTGGGGAGTCTGATGCATAAGCACCCATGTGGGGTTGTCTCAGTGTTTAGGAATTCCCCAACAAAAGGCTCTGGCAGTTTTATGGACCCCAAAGTGTGTGGGAAGGAGACTAGAAATAGAAAAGTGTTCATTGAGCAGAGGGAAAAAGTGTCTTTAAGGTTTCTTCCTCCTTTTTTCATAAGAGGGCCTCAGCAGAGGCACCTGAAGATGAACTTGGCCCAAAGTCTCAGATAAAGAGATCTAGGAAATCGCTGTGCTTTTGATATCAATGTGCAAAAGAGCATGATGACCAGGCGGCCCTGACGTTGACTGCAACTCTCCTCAGACGCTGCAGGGTGCTGGTTGCCACCAAGTCTGGTGTGAGGAGGGCAGCTTTCCTCTCGAGGCCCACTGGGGGAAAGCCTTTGTAATGGCCTATGTTCAGGCCTGAAAACCACACATACTATTTTAACTAGAAGCTGGACTCCTCATTCTCATTCTCTTTTACTCTTGCTTTTTTTTCCCTGATGAAGCCAGCTGCCATGTTGTGAGCTGCCCTAAGGAGAGACCCACATAGTAAGGAACAGAGGGTGGCTTCAGGTCACCAACTAGCATTGATTTAAAGCCTTTAGTCCCACAGTCCTTGAGAGACTGAATCCTGCCAACAACTATGTGAGCTTGGAAGAGTATCCCAGTGATGGCTGCGGTCCCAGCTGACCCTTTGACTGTAGCCTTGTGGGAGACTCGTCGTTGGAGAACCCAGCTAAGCTGTGCCCAAATTCCTGACACACAGAAGCTATGAGGTAATAGATGGTAGTTGGTCTAAGCCTCTACATGTAGGCGGTAACCTGCTTTGCAGTGACAGATAACTAATACACGTCATTGTGACCCACTGACCACGTTTTGGAAAGAGTTCCTTTACAGTGCTGTGTTTCTTTTCCTTTGAAAACAGTATAAGTATAGTGAGACTGTATTTTTTCCCAAGCAGGTGCAAAGAAACGAGATGCTGGTATTAAAAAGGAAAGGGGAGAATACAGAAATTTACTGGTGATGAGTTCCAGTATCTCTAACCCTCAGTCTGTCATTTTTCTTTTCTAGTGTGTGAAAAACATGTTTTGAAATTAGAGAACTTTTTATGTGTACTGTAAAAGAATGGCAGGCTGACTTATTTTTATCCTAAAACAGTTTTTATAAATTTCCCTGTACCCCCTATTTCATAGTGTATCATGAACTATTAGGAGAAGAGAAAGAAGGGAAATTTGAAAGAAGATTGAGCCTATAAGAGGTTGATGATAAAAAAAAGTGGCATCTCCACTAGACACACTGAGAACAGCTCCGCAGATGATCTCACCCTCAGTACCTATGAATAAACATCTTAGCCTCCAAAACAGGAAAGCAAAACCACGCAGTGACATATACACGTGTCCTGGAAATGAATGCAGTGGGTCGTGTTTAGTGATCACTGACATCAGACAGATGGTACATACCTGCTTTGCATGTATTAGGTCCTGGACTTTGGAATTAGGGCAGATTTGATAACAATAAGAAGGAAGAACAATGAAATTGGGGAAGTAGAGATGAAACTTCCTCTTCTTTCGAAAGAGCTTTACTTTCTGGTCAGCTTCTAATGGTAGTCTTGTGTAGACTGAGCCTCCAGAGCTGCTTAGAGTGGAACCTTCAACCTTTGCCTCAGAGTATTATGAGTTTTCTGAATTCAGCGAGAAAGAGCCCGTTGTTGGATTTATTGTCTTTTTATTGCATGTAAGTAAAAATCACACGCTGGTTGATGTATGAGACGTCCTTGCTTGGCATTTCGAAAGGATAAGGCAACTGGTACCCTTGCAGTCTCTTTAGAACAGTGAGTTCTAAAACATGACACTTGAGATACAGTGTTTGTGCAGCTCTTCATAAACCTGCTGCTGTGAAGTCCAGGGCTAAAGGCATTCTTTAAAGCTGTTAGAGCCTTGAAGAAGAGAGTTATGTGCTTGCTTTGCTTTCCTCTGTTTCTTAAATGGATGTTGTATTGATAGCCCCTTGGATTGCAGACCGTGGAAAAGAACAATTCACTGTTTGTTTGGGTCCTGTAGAATTCATGTGGGGCAACACTCTGTGGCCACCCTTTTTTGAGAAAGTGTGAACCCCCTTTTGTATGCAGGCAGCTGGAGGGGATTTTGCTTGTAGATAAAAGTCACAGACTTGACAAAGTTTTCTGTATGAAAATGAGAAGTTAGGTGACATCGGTTCAGAGATTTTTTTCCTCAGGGTGCCTACAGCATTTGTTTGTTTGTTTGCTTGCTCGTGTATATATGTGAAAAGAGTCAGAGTTATAACCCACTGAGGCATCTTTGACTATAATCATGAACTATTATTAGTTTCTCTGGCCCGTAGGGTATGTCTCTTCTACTGTCCCCGGCATTGTATTGTCACACAAAGAGTCTGATTCCTCTACAGCTATTTATTTTACATAGAAAATAGAAATAGAAAGAACACAGATCTCCTCTTGCTCACATCATACAAGTGAGGAGGAAAAGGACTTCAGTTTGCCTATTTGTTGGTGTATGCATTCTTTCATGTATTTTTAAATTTCCTTTCTTTCCTCTTTTTATATATCAGTGTCATTTCTGGAGAGGGTCCATGTGTGAACTATTGCATGCCAGCTGCATTAGGCAAATACACATCATCTGAGCATGGAAACAGGAAGTTCTTTCCTGTGGTAGCTTGCTGTGGCAATAAGAGATAAGAAATTACTTCACGAGTATTGCCTGAGACTTTCCTTTTGACTCGCGTATCCTTCTTAAACAGCTCACTTCTGCTTTCCATCCCGTGTGGAGGCTAGGCAGTGTGAGTGGGCAACCCAAGCACAGGTTGACAATTTGCAAGCAGGTTCATATGAGAAATGGTGTTGGAGAGTAAAAAAAAATCCTGAAGCTTTTTGAAAAAAAAAAAATCCTGCAAATGGGGGAAATACTGTACTTAGAGCACTCAGAATGGTGCCTGCCATGTAGTATGCTCTCAGCGGATACTTGTTGAATGAATGAATAATTGAGATTGTTTCTTAAAATTAATGTGGTAGGGGTAGCTTTTCCTTTATCTCTGTTGCCCAGACGCTTAAGGGAATGCGGGTTGGAGAAGCTCAGAGTGAAGCAAGAGAGGAGGAGAACATGAAGGTGGGAAGAGGTGAAAGGGATGATGAGAAGCCCTAAGGGTGGCAGTATGGTGGTGAAGGTGGAGGTGGAATGGAGTTGAAATTGAGGGTGAACGTGATGGTGAAGGTGGTGGTGGTGGTGGTGGAGGTGGTGGCAGAGGTGACGGTGTTAGAAGCGGTGGTGACAGAGGTGTTGGAGAAGCAGAGATGATGATGGGGAGAGGACTGTGCTGGAGTCAGGAGAAAGCATAGTTTTGGAGTTAGACGCATCCATTTATAATCTATTTACCACTCCCAGCTCTATGACCTCTGAGCCTGTAAAGTGGTGATTATCATCAACTGATCTTCTTGTGTTATTATGTGAGGGTTAGAAATAGTAGAAATATGATTATTTAGTGACTACCACCTATTGGATGTTCATTCGATGGCAGTTATCAATACATTTTCTTTAGTTTTCAAATCACACTGACGCAGTTCAAAATTTAACTATCAATTTATCTTTTCTTCTTTCTTTCTTTCTTTTTTTTGGTATTATCTAAAGTTTACAAAATGAGCACAATTTTTTAAAAAGAATCATTTGGTAAAAATAAATGTTATAAACCTAGTTATCAGGACAGTTAAGCCCATAGTGGTATATTTATGTAAAGGAATACTATCAATAGAATGATGTTTATGGAAATATTATTTGTACTAATGCTAAGTAAGAAAAGCAGGAACCCAGCATTTTTCAACTATGTAAAAAATACTGCAGAGAAGCAAGACTGAGGTAACTATGTTTAAAATGTTAATATATAATCAGTGGGTTTATAGCTGATACTTATATTTCTCTTTATACTTTCCTATTTAAAAAATATATTTAATCAATGGCACATGTCTGGACTGCCTTAATAATCTGAAAACAAAATAAAGTTGAATTAAAATAAACGAACTAAAATTTAACCACCTTTTAATTTTCCACCAAAAATATAACAAAAGTAGTTTTTTAGTTATAGTATGTTAAAGTTCATGGTTCATTGCAGTCTAAGAAATGACATGATGTATGTTATTTTATCTTTGGGGGATCCCTTTTGAAATTAAGACTAGTACAGAATCATGTGGCAGCTCAAAAGAAAAAACATGCGAATGAGGTCTCATCTGGGGCTGACTGGTCTAATTACTTCCTAGAATCACATGAACATGGGTTATTTCTCTGATGATGTGTAACTGCCTCTATACCTAGATTGGTTGACTTTCTAACAAGTTCAACCATGAATTTAATAGTTCATAATTTTCAATTAAGTCTAGATTTGCCAGTAGAAGAATAATAAAATTTTTAGGAAGTGTTCACTTATTTTTATCATCTTGGTAAACATGGGGAGAGATCAGAAAAACCATTTGTGTGGAGTCAGTAAATAATTCTTGTTGTTAAGACCTTGTCATCCTACCCAAGAGTCCCAGCCTGTCATCATGAGGGAGTCTCAATACCTCTAAGCCAAAAATCAAATATTTTGGCTTATATGTATTGAAACGAATCTCCTGTCTTTGTTTCAGATATGATTAAGTGAGGGACGGTTGGCAGAGAAAGAGGCAAAAAATAAACAAATTTGAGCAGAAGACGGGCCTCCTAAACTGACACAGGTGTTAAAATAGAAGTGGTCGAAAGTGAAAAATTAGCTAGCTTAAACTCACCCTAAGATTACTAGAATGTGGATGAACGCTTTCAAAAAGGTCTGAATAATAAAAAAGAAAAGACCAGCTCTTCAATGAAAATTTGTTAAGATCAGAAATGAAAGAATTAATTAAAACAGAGAACAAACCTTATTCCCAGTGGTAAAAACCAAATAACCTAACGTGGAATATGAATTAAACTAGAAACATCAGCTCAATAGACTTTTGAATAGATAGTCCATAGCATTTTCTGAATATTTCACATGTGGAGCATTGAATAAAAACCAACGATACCATTGAATACTTGCTGTCTTCCAGGCACTGTAATCAGCACTTTTATTTTTACATGAATAATTCTCAAAACAGTCCTGAGAAAGCGTGCTATCATTACTTCCATGAAGCTGAGTCTCAGAGAGGTCGAGGGCCCTTTGTAAAACCAGCCCACTCTGCAGGGGCAGAGATAAGATTTAAACCCAGATCTTGGTGTGT
Organism: Pteropus alecto; assembly: GCF_000325575.1. NCBI lineage: Eukaryota > Metazoa > Chordata > Mammalia > Chiroptera > Pteropodidae > Pteropus > Pteropus alecto. The sequence continues at coordinate 890,081 of NW_006438073.1, read as the reverse complement.
CTCTGAGCCTGTGGCCTAACTATTATCTAGAGGGTACTATGTTTTCATTTAGGTTAAAGATTTTCTTATACAAGATAGTGATTTGAGGCCCAGAATTGAGAGACAAAGGATGAGTATGAGCAGGTTTGCTTTCTACTTTGAAATCTCCTTGAGCGAAGTTCCTTTGTATTTCCTTATTGAAGAGACAGTGGAAAGGAAATTTTTTCTTATTTTCAAGAAGCTACCTGTGCCCTGACAGGATTGCACACGTGCGGCTGTCAATATAGCCTTCAGGTGGCCCGGCGGTGTTCCGTAGGGTATGCTTCTCAACCAGCGGAACAAAAGGGGCCTGGAGGTAAGTGGCATTCATGGCAGGTTGGAGAACATCAGAGCAAAGCAAGAAAGGAAGAGACTATGAAGATGGGAAGAGATAAAATAGATGATAAGAAGCCCTAAGGGTGGTAGTAAGGGTGGTGAAGGTGGAGGTGGAGGTGGAGGTCATGGTGGAAATGGTGGCGATGGAGGTGGTCGTTGTGGAGTTGGAACGGATGGTAGAGGTGATAGTGGACCGTCCATCCCTGGAGAGTTCAGAACCTCAGCCAAGATACACAATAGCTCTCTCACCCTACTGGTGCCCTTTCATAGCCATATGCTAATGAATATGAAAACATCCAGTTTCTATGTTGAGTGTCAATGGACCCACATCGATGGCCTTGGTAATAGGCTCTAGTTACTGGAGGGAGCAGCATAGCCCTAGAGGTTAGGAAACGGGCATGCTCTGCCTGTGGCATATAATAGCCATGTACTACCAAGAAAGGCTCTTAACTTCTTAATTTTTTCATCTATAAAAGCTGAGATAAAAATACACAACCGGTATGTCTTGCCACCGAGATTAAGTGGCAAGACTTCGAAGAAAGTAAAAATTTTATAAATGACTGGGGCTTTCTGTCTCTGCTCATATTCCATTTTCTTACCAGGTAGAAATTCAGTTGGCATAGAAGAGCTTTACCTGCAAGCGAAGATGAAATTGAGTGTCGTAGGCGGTGTTATGTGTTGACTCGTGCCTCCTCCCCAAATGCTGAAGTCCTAACCACCAGAACTTCAGAATGTGACTTTATTTAACAATACAGTAGTTGTGGATGTAGTTAGTTAAATTAGGATGAGGTCATAATGGAGCGAGTCTCTACTCCAATGTGGCCGATATGAGGACAGACACACAAGGAGAATGCCATGTGATGATGAAGATAGAAACTGGAGTTATGCTGCTCTAGCCAATAAATACCAAGGAATTGCCAGCCCCACCAGAAGCCTAGGAGAAGGCAAGGAAGGGTTCTCTCCTACAGGTTTCAGAGGGAGCACGGCTCTCCCAACACTTTGATTTCAGACCTCCGGTCTCCAGAACTGTGAGAGAATACATTCCTGTGGTTTTAAGCCACTCAGTGTGTGGCATTTTGTTACTGCAGCCCTAAGAAAGTAATACAGAGAGTGAGAAATAAGTCATTTAAAATGCTAGTAATAGACTCATCTATACCACTGACAAGCACTTTTAGGGACCAAATCCAATATGACTCATTTCTCTGACTTTAACCTGTGGCACTGGGGCTCAAACGGTAGAGTCACTTCATTGAATGGGGATGAATAACAACACTAAATGATGAAACACATTTACGAAATGAAAATCAGGCTATTGCGAAATCTATAAAAAGGCATCCTGTCATAAATGGAGTCTAGCTAGGGATTCCAGATTATTATCATACTGATGTGGTCATTTGCTGGATATGGAACATTAGTGTCTATTGGGGGAAATAGTTACTTCTTCAAGTTGTATATTGAAAGAAAAGTCCAAATATTCTGAGTTGGAAAATGATGCAATGTGATGACACTGGCATAAATATAAACTCTAAGGCTCCAATCGAAGCATATAGCAAATGGAAACTACCCAGTTAATAGAAACCTAGGTCACTTCAGTGGTTTCATCTATAATTGCTGATTCTTTTGATAGATAAGGTTAGTCTGGTACCTGCATACCTATTTTAATGACAGCATAAACGGCCAGGATTTCAAGCATATTCTTAGGTTTCTCTGCACCATAAGAATCTCTTAAATCCCCCTTTCAGTAGAATTTAAATTACCCCAGTTCCTATTACCATAATTATCTCTAGCAAAACAGCATTCTTCTAGCAGGAAAACATCATTGCAGTAAAGACAATTCATTTAATTTGCTCAAAACTAAAAACACCTTTTTTTCTCCTCTTAATTGATCCACATTCAATTTCCTTTAGATTTGCTATTAATTTATATAATCTCTTTCAAAATTTCAGTAGAAATTTGTGACTAGATAGATTCTTTTAAATTTGAACAGAGTAGGATTCCTTTTTTTCCTATCATGAAGGAAAATGCTTTCTTAGGAGTCTTGTGCACTGATCTATAATGTCAGCGAGGAATACAACATTTAACCATTTATAGGCACATTTACTTATTGGTACTGGACCTTGGTCTAAAATAGGAAAATACAGACCCCTTAGAAAGAAAGAAATGAATCTGACTCAAAATTTTTCCCAGAAGCTTCAAGTTAACAGTGTTCACGTCTATCGACTATCATTTGGTGTCAGGTGTCACGATTCACCCAGAAGACATTTGGCTACACTTCCGCTAAGTCATATTTTCAGGAAGAATCCTTTAATTATTTTCAAAAACTGAGCAGATGGCTATGAACATGTAAACCATACGTTTTTGGCTACTTGTTTATGATTATTCTGTTCGGATAGCTCAGAGTATGGAACAATGTTGGGCAAGTTTGCCATAGATTTTTATGGTCTGATGACCATATGCAGTCTCATTACTTTTTTGAACATGTTTGAAGATTCTGCTACTTTAGCAAAGTAATGGTTACATCAGAAATATTTTCTTAATCTATTAAAGTGCATGTCAGTTATAACAACCTTGTTCTTTCTACCTGTTAAAAGCCTGAAGCAAAGTATGCTAAAGGCCTTTTCTCTCGGTTCCTCTTTGGACCAAGAGAATTCTGCCTCTCTTATCATCCTGACCAAACAGGCAAAGAATTGTTTCTTTCAGTTCTGAGTGTGAATGTTAATCATATAATATGATGCATGCCCATTTTTGAATATTTAACATTCAACAAATGCTTATTGAATACCAAATATTTTCTAGGTATTTCATTGCAAGAGAACAAATAACATCACCCTTTAAGATTTCTTATAATCATATGAACTGATTCATTTACAGCCATGCTCTCAAAGAGAAGGACCTGAACTTGAACTCAGTCAAACATGGCCAAGGTTTTCCAGCTAGAGCTGGATTTCACCCTAAAACACAAGCGACTAAGATTTCTTGCACTTGGATTTTCAACTTGATTAATCAACTGGAGCTGCTTTTGCGTAGGTAACAGGGACTGAAGAGGGAATTGTCGAGCAAGGTTTGAGCTAGGCACTAGAAGACTATTTAGTTTTATTTTGTGAACACTCATAAACATTCCGAAGTTATGTACAAATCAGTTGCCTTGACGGGAACACCAGCTATTCTGAGCCCAGACGCCAGCAAGAAAAGACACCAAAGCATTCGTCAAAGCTGAGTAAGTGAGCAGAGCATTGTGGCTCAGCGAATCCCTCCAAAGTGACTTTGATTTCAAGTTTTTGTGTTCCCGGTAGTAGCAGAATCCTAGACGTGGGGTATGGGTATGGTCATTTCCGCTTTGCGTTAAATACTTCTGTGTGCTCTGCATTGGGAGCAAATTAGCAAGACAGTCTCCTCTCAATCCTGGACCGAGTTCAGGCTCCACGCACTACTGCCTACTCCCCACAGGCTCGTGTTTCTTGCCATATGGACATGAGCCTTTTGCCAATGGATGGAGGCCCCTGGCCAGTGAGGTGTCCTGAATAATGCTTGGAACATTCTGGGTGGGCAGAGCCACCGAGGCAAGCTTCGAGTGAAGGTAGAAAAGAGAGTTCAAGAGGGCTCCTTGTTTCTGATTGTAATCTCTCAAACAGGCTGCATTGGTTTCCATGTCCCCAGTGACTGTGTAGCACGTGTAGTTAGTGCTACTGTTATTACTGAGAGTTAACATATACTGTCCTCTCACTGTCTGCCGGGGAAGATATGAAAGGCTGTCTGTTCATTGTCTAATTTCTTAATCAAATAGCTCTTAAGCAGCGCTGTTATTAACTAGCTCTCCTTTTACTGATAAAGAAACAGGCTCAGAGAGTTTAAGAACCTGGCTCAAGGTCACACAGTAAGTTGTATAGTCAGGATCCTAACCCTGACAATTTCATTCTGGAATCAGAAGTTAAACCTGGGCTTGTTTGACCTGAGAGTCCAATAATATACGGCTTCCTTGAGGACATAAGAAAAAGGATGCCACATGGCATCTTCTTTTTAGATAAGGCTGCTTTGTGCATGTCCACCTTTCTTCCCGTTCCTGCAGCTGAGAGTATGTATTTACTCTAACTCCATTTAGTCCAGAGGAAGCTTGTTTGAGTGAATAATAAAATGTTAGGAGTGCTTGTCACGGATCTGCCTGAGCAATGAGGAAATTCTCATTCCTAAAGACATTTCCAGATCAATGCTGAGCAGGATTGGGGCAGAGAGATGGGACATTTGCTTCTAGGAATTCAGATTAGAAAGGAGAAGCAAATGGAGATAAAAAAAAAAAAGGAAGGCAGGATTTTGAGAGAATGTGTTCAAATATCTCCATTCATTCTTTCTATTTTATTATGAGGCTAGGAAAAGTTCTTAAAAAAAGAAAAGATTGGTAAGAAAGAATCTCTTTAGGCAAATACTTTGAACTTGAATTCAACCTCCTACTAAATTTACGTTATCAGCTATCTTGTTTTTTACTGCCTAAGTTTTTCAAAATAATTTTTTTCTTTAGTCCACATATAATGCATGCTTATTGCCAATAATGCATAGCAGCAAGGAGAAGATACTTTTAATACTTATTTATTTTTCTTTATAGATGTGTGTCTTTAACAAAAATGAGATAAATGTATCCTTTGACATAGTAAATCATGTTCCTAACACATTACATATTTTAGATACACTACTTTACCATATAGGGGTGCAGTAGCCAAATTTTGTGAATGGACAATGGTGAATCAGAGAGCTTTTCCTTCATGATAACTGACCCTAAAAAGGTTCAGATATTCAGAATGAACAAATACTGCAAGGAATTGACAAATTTAACAAGTTTTCAACTAAAAAAAAAAATAGTGGTTAGCAGTCATGTAAAACAAAGAAAGCAGAAGACAGCAAAAGAGCAAAATGGAGCAGAGGGAGGACCCCGGCGTAAATTTGAGTAGACATGTTTTGGGGATGTCGTAGCAGGTGGCAGTAGCTATCTTTTGGAAGGAGAGTTATCCTTAATTGACTCGTTTTTTTGCAACTTTGTTTTTGTGACTGGAGGCCCTGAAGACTAGTTTAGAGCCCTGATTCCATGTGTTTTTAAGCCTGTCGGTATCATCACTCATGTGAATTTTTGAGTTACTGGACCATAGTGATATTAAAAGCTAATTTCTTAAGCATAAATATTCTCTTATGTTTTCTGAAAAAGTTACCCCAATTTGTATTAGGCATTGTGGAAAACGTAAACTAAATATTAAAAAATGAGAGTTCCTAAAACACTTTACTAACGTAGGGGCAACCAAACCTACACATGAAACATTAAACACAATGACCCCAAATGATACATGATTATCCTAATGAACGGAGTAGAGAGTAAGTACTGTAAAAGCTGGAGACAACATGATCCAGCAGACTTTAATGGTGGTAGAAGAAGTTGAACATAATATGAAAGCGGGGCTAGATTGCAGGTGGTTGGAGAGAAGAGAGATGACTACTGAGTCAGGAGGAAAAATATGAAGAGAGCTTTCCCCCTGGAGCCAAGACAAAATGGCACTCGCGCTCCTGTACACCGGACAGCTGTATAATGCGAAGTCTTGGACCACAAGCCACAAGCTTTGTTCTTCCAGATACTAAGTAGCTGAACTTGGGGTCGTTACTTCCTCACGTCTCAGTTTCTCTCTTTGGGAAATGGGTAGCATCATCGTTTTATAAGTCTCTAAGAGTTATCGGGGTCTCCAGTGGGATGACGTGTGTAAATATGCTTTGCGAACTGAAAAAGGAGGCTGTAAATATCACTCATGATGGTGACTTACCAGACATATGGACAGAAGAAAAGCACAAATCCAGAGCAGAGAAGGACAGTAGAGGAGTTACAACATGCTTCAAGCTAATATGAGTATTTTAAAGGCAGAGTGAGTACAGGATTGGGTCAAATGTGGCAGGGGAAAGGGACAGGCAGAGCGCTGACAGGTTGAGGTCACTGCCCTGTCTCCCCTGTTTGATCAATATGGGGAAATGAGTGGGAGGGGTTGGTGAGAAGACTTGAGAAGAAAAGATTTGACAGGGAAATGGGATGCTTCGGAGAAAAAGTTTGATAATAGGGGTGGGTGTTCATACATTTGTATTTACCCTAATGATAGAACTTTCTTGAGTCTTATGGGCAAACATAATGTCAGGTCTTTTAACATGTTTTCTCCACTAATTAAATGAGAGGGAAAAGTAATTTCTTCTTCTTTTCTCTTTATTTCACTTATTTTTCTTTTGTATCCCTAGAAGCATGATACAATGCTCAACAAATAGGTGAAATAGTTTTGAGAAAATACTATAAATCCAACAGTGTAGTAGCTAGATCTTGGGCAGTGGTCCTAGACTTACACATTATACTTCTCTTTTTAGATCAAGGCATAGAGGTGTTATAACTTATTAAGGATTAATATAATCAACTCAAAATGACTTATGATGAGCATCAGAAAAAGCATGAATGAATCTGCACAGTCTATAAAGGTACATTTCAACTTTTGTATTTGTATCTTTCCTTTCCTAAACGTTTAATACATTTTAACAATTAGTGTCATCGTCCTTTGTGTGTTGAACCTTCTGGTGGACACAAAGAAAAAAACAAAAGTCATACAGCAGGAAGAAGGAGAAAAAGCAGAGAGCTTGAGGATTCACACACTCTGTACAAGGCTCAATTGACATAGCCTGGCAAATTTCCTGCCTTTTTTGGTCCATTATACTCTATTCATTCTGCTTGCAAAGGCTCCACTTTGGTTATATCTAGGGCCTTTCCCAGGGCCTGTCTTCTTGGATTCAGCATCCCTTTCCGTATTGATCACATCCCCAAATTAACCCTTCTATAGACTTCAAGACTCGGCTTTCTGCTTTGTCTGCCTCAGTGACCTGTATTCCATCTCTCTCAGATTTCTCCTTAAACCTTTGAACTACAGCATCGTATGTGACTGACTTCCTGGCTCTCTGTCTTGCTGTCTCTAGAGTTTCTCTCTTGGGAAGTTCCCTGACCTTGATTCTTTTCAACTGTTATCCCACCATATGATTCGAACACTCATCTTTCCAGTTTTGATTTAACTCTGGTTCCTCACTCAGTTTCCTGCTGTTAGCAAGGTTTTCCCCTCATTTGTCCCGAGATTATTGCAATTCACCCTTATTTAAAATTGAATTATTTCCCAGTCTCCTCTGGATGTTTTCCTTCTATTCTTTTGAGAGTTCATGGAGAGTTGATCAAAACAAATGAATTTGGTTAGGTATAATTAAAAAAAAATATTAGACTTTTTTTTTCCTCCCTCATTGAGGGGTTAACATTGCTTTATATAATCACTCTGTGCATTGATATCAAATACTTGTCCTTGGGTCCAGATAGATTTCTTGTCTAATACTTTCCTTCCTGGTCAAGCTGGTCATTCAGGTAAGAAAAGCTTTCTTCATTTTCCACTTCTGTTCATCCCAATCAGTCTTGGTAGTGGCCAAATCTCAGGTTTCTATACCTTTTCTTCTTGCTCACCTGGGCATGTTGGTCCAAACCCCCTGCCTTATATTCTGCCTTCCCTCTGAGCATGTGTCCTGTGTCCTGGTGTAAAGGACAGATTCTGCGAATCTTTTGCTTACTTAAATGTCATTGCATGCTCTGTGGCTTTTGGTGTGACAAAACCTCAGGTTTAGCCATCTTTCTGTCATGCAGACATTTCCATTGAAAGTCTGCTCTCTGTTCTCTTGAGGAGTCTAGAGAAGTTTTACCTACCAACATTTCAGTGTCTATATCTTACAAGTGGGAAAATAGGACGCTGTTTTCTCAAAAGTCCTTTTCTAGCTGTTTTGTTTGTTTTTGTTCTATTCTTTGAAAAAGGGACCTTCTTCTAAATCCTGAATGCGCATTCACATGGAACCTCTGACTATGACTGCTTACAATCAATCTACCGAGTACATTTGTGCATTTTCTTTTATCAATACAAAGACTTTGTGCTGTTTGTGTTTAAGGCAGATAGTGATACATGTATTGAGGAAACTGAGGCTCAGAATGGTTAAGTGCCTGTCCGAGGCCACATTACTAGTGAATGGCTGAATTGAGGCTTTATTCTAGTTTACTATCTCTTACAGAAGTTTTTTCCCCTTTACGGCATTCCGTTGCTTGACCTTTACCAGTAAGTTTGTCTCTATTGATTTATCATCTAGGTAAAGTTTGAATTCGAGTCTAATCTTTTTCTGTTCCTTAGTGTCTCCCAGCCTGAGACATCCCATCGGGCACGTATTCTTAGCCTTACAGTTGAATGGGTTGGGAAGCCTGTACTCACCTGTCTTGGATGCCTGATGCCACTGCTGACTCCATAGAATCAGATGCCAAACCTATTTTAGTGAGGTAGGACTTGAGACTTTATTTTCTCCAACTCTGCCTCTGTATGGAAAGGGACCTGAGGTCCAAAAAGACTTTGTGATTTTTCCAAATGTGTACAACTTGTTAGAGGTCATGCTCAGTTCCCCATCTAGATTTTCTAAGTCCAAGACCCTTTATACTGTTAAATCTGGGTTAAAGTGAACACATTCTTGGGAAGGAAAGACATTTCGGTTGTTATGAGCTACTGACACCACTGCGTGTGAATTAGCCAGTCAGATCCTTCTGAAAGCTGATTCAGAATGCCAAGCCATCTGGCCCACCTGTCTCACCACTTCAAGCTGATAAGCACCTAACTAATCTAGACTCTCTAACTATTAGCTGCCCAACAACAAAGACGGCATCACTGGTTTTTGAAGATTCTTTCAACTTTTCTCATCTAAAATGTCTTTCTATATAATGAGGTATTGCCCTCTGTGTATAAAGATGGGAGTGATTTACTTGATTTCATCCTTCCTCTCTCTTAATACTTTTTTCTGTCAAGGCTTTAAAGGCACGCACAAGATGCTAAGATCGAGGGTGCAGTCTGTGGCTGAGGAAAAAAATCTAAATGAATTGGCTTGTGTGAGGATCCAATCTATGACTTTAGTTTCAGTAACATGCTGAAGACTATAGGGAAATGAAGTTGATCTAGCTTTGGGGGCTTCGAGTAAAAGACAGGCCTGTGTTTGCACAGGCAGCAGTAAGTGCCGGCTTTTCCATTAGATCAAGTTCCTTTCAAGTCTTCCAAACTGCAATCCTCTCCAGGGTCTCCACTAGGCTTGCTTCAAGATCAGCTGAACATCGAGATGCTGTAAGGCATTTGAGGGACCTCTTGGTCACACAGATGTGTACTGACAACTTGTCCTGACCCTGTAATGCACCTCTTTTACAACAGATTCCCTACCCAGTCTCCCTTTTTCTCTCGAGTCTCCCTCATTAAGAGACAACTTCTATAAGGCTCAGAAGGTATTTGTTCTGACTTCCTATCTGGTGGTTTCTCCAGCGATTTAGAAGTCTGCAGAAGATGGGGAAGGGGGAGGATGCTCTTCGTTGGCACAGAAGACATGGAGATTCAAGCAGAACAAAATGCTTGAGTCTCAAGTTCCATTTACCAAAGAAGAGAATCTCTTTAAAGTTTTTCAAGATTTTTTAATAAAAATGTTTTTAAACACACACACACACACACACACACACACACACACACACACACACACACAATGACCAATTTTAACTTCCTGATGTATTAAACTTAGACCCTCAGATAAATATTTGTCGTTCCTGGGCTTTCACCAGAAGATAAATTTGCCTCATAAAAAGTTGCTAATAGGTCAAATGTCTCACAAGGTATGAGTCATGGTCCCTGATTTTTCACTGGCATTTATTCTACATAGCGAAATTGTAGCAGGCTTTACTTGGTGGGAACTGTACCTTTTAAATATGGAAACAAAAGATTCCTTTGTAAAGGCTCACATTTAGCTGGTAGACTGTAGAAAATGCCGTGTCAAACTTCAGGACTAAACAATGCTATCAGTGCCTCCTGGAAGCCTTGGAAGCCATGTGTAGTGATAAAAGTCAAGATGTAAGCAGAAGTTAAAAAGACTCAGTTCCATGGCTGAACAAACTTGTGAGGGGCATTGTAAGAGAAAATTCTTAGACTGGTTCAGAAGTTGCAGCTAATACAAGTTTCTTGGGCAGAGTGTTAGTTGAAGGAGAGGCTATAATTTTAAAAGTCCTCTTGGCATCCAAAAGGAAGGTAGTTTCCTAACAGATTTTGATTGGGGGGTTTGGCTTGAATTGGAGATCCTTTGTCTCATGCTTAAAAAGCATTGGATTCTGCATTTGTTGTTATTGGTTATCGCTGTGTTCTATCAGAGAGGATTGTCCTTATGAGGAAGTAATCTGGTGGGTAATATTGCATTTCGATTGTTCTAAACTCACACATACTTAGTCTTTTCATTTTCTTTTTGCCAGGGGAGGAGAGTGTGCTCCTTGTGACTGAGGTATGTTGCACTGTAATTCTCACATATGGAAGCTTCAGGTTAGTTGTGAGCTAAATAGAAGTTTTTATAGCATGAATTCCGGAGTGGGGCCAGGAAGGACTCTGAATTTACTGAGAGGAAAAAGAAGATTCAGAACTGAAACTTGTCCTGATTTGAGCTCAGATTATAATCTCCCCTGATGTCAGGAGATCTATTTTTTTCATCATTTGTTTCCTCAGTCTTTCGTAACAGAAGACCGGTACCAAACTTTCTTAACACAGGCTGATGTAGATCTGTTTCGTGGACAAATGAGTAGGACTCCATGAAAAAATAATCTATTTTCGTTTTTGCATGCCTGATCTAAGAAATCATGACAGAGTTATTTATGTGAATAGTTACTTAAAAATATTACTTAGTTGATTTTTAAAATGGTAATTTTTAACTTTTCTCCCGTTTCCTGGAAAAATTAGAACATAAACTAACTTTGTGTGTGTGTGTGTGTGTGTGTGTGCAGTCTGTTGTCTAGGATTATTTCTCTGTGCCATCTTCTAAGACTTATGCTTAGTAATCTTGAAAAAGAATTCAAAATACTTTTCTTATCATTCATAATGCAACGGTTAGTGTTTTAGGTTGAGTTGCACTCTGTATCACATTAATCAATCATAGTGCATATATTGGAATTCAGTAATAGCTGACTATTATTTATTTGGCTGTGTTCCAAAGCCATGACATGAAATGCTTAAATTGCTTAATTTTTCTAAAGTGAGACAAGAATCTAAAATAATAAAGTAAAATAGAATAAGGTAAAATATCACCTGGTCTTAAGTCTTAGATTTTTGACATTAGAACATTAAGGCTGAAGAGAATTTGGGTCTTAAATGAAGTCTCAGGGCTAACTCGTGGCAGAGAGAAGGAAGAAAGAGAGGTTCAAAAGTTAAGCAAAATTCTTCATTGAAGGATTTCTTAGGGCTGCTAATATGCTAATGTAATATAATATTGTAATATTGCAATGGTAATATGCATTGTAAATATCCAACATGGGAAAGTTTTTAATTATGGGGAATTTTAATAAGCAACATTTCCCAATTTATTGGCCAAGTAAGCCCTTTTCGACAGAGTGTTGAGCAAGTCTCGTGCTCATCATACTTTAAAAATATTGTTCTTTAGCTTGCCCAAAGATCCTTTAACCAACTATTGTGTTTTTTTATAAGTGAAACAATGGCTTAACAGCTATAAATTTACATCTTCTTTGGGTAGTTGTTCCATGGATGCAATAGAGATAAGAACTTAAGACACTGATGAGAATTATATGTATACGAGTGACAGTACAAATTTTGGGGGTTGTTTTTGTCCTGAATCTTCAGGACATAAGTTAGATTTGATTCCTGAAATAATTAAGTGGTAAGGGAGAGAGAGGCTTAATTCTCAATAGGTAAACCATAAAAAAAAAAAAAAAAAAGGCAGAGCGATAGAAACATTTTGTTTTAAGGAGAACAAAATTTTTAATTATATGAATATAATTAAGGCATGAACCATGAACCTCTTTTTGCTTCTTCTTATTCAACAAGGCCTATGCAAATTATGATGATGACAATTGTCAGTTCCAAATAACGTGTTTCTATAGTTACTTTTTACATAAAACTAAATATATTCACTTATATTAAAAAAAAGTCACATCCAACAAAAACATCATCAGGTTACTGTCAAGACTGTACAGACGGAATAGCATTCATTTGAGACTTTTATTATTCTCCCCCCAGGAGTGCGTTAGAGCTGTGAGGACAGAGATTTATATTGGTCACCCGAGCTGTATTCTCAGCACTTAAAATAGTGATTGGCACAAAGTAGATGCTCAGTACATATCTGTTGACTAACGTACTTTAGTTTATTTTATCAACTAGTTATTTTTTATTGAAAAGGTAATGCAGACATACATTTACATTTTTAAACTTTGTATAAGAACACACGATGGAAAATTATGCTTACTCCTCACTCAAGATGTCCAGGTTCCCACCAGCGAAGCAACCAGTTTGTACAATGTTCTTCTGGAATGTTCTGTGCACATTTAAACACGTATACATATATATGTATATATAAATGTGCATATATACATACATAGTTATTTTTACAAAGGTAGAGACCCACAATGTATATTGTTCAGCATTTTAATTTTTTTCCACTTAAATATCTGTCTTAATGACATATATCTTAAGAATTGTCTTCTGGTAAATGAAATATATCTCATTGATATTTTACTTTTCATCTCTTTAGGACTGAGGTTGACTATATTTTCATATGTTTTAAACCATTTGTGTTTCCCTTCTATGAATTGCCTCTAAATTCTTTGTTGAGTTTTCTATTGGTTTAATGGTCTTTTATAACTGATTTGTAAGAGGTCTTTATTTATTAAGGAAATGAGCTCATTGTTATATGTTGAAATATTTTTCCCAGTTGATCATTTGTCTTTTGATTTTGTATGGTATTTTTTTCTGTGCAGAGAAAAACTTTTTTAATGTAGTCACATTCACTAATCTTTCTGGAATTTGGGTTTTGTGTATTGCTTAGAAAAGCCTTTTTATCTCCTCAAATAAATAAATTTTCCTATATTTACGTCTTATAATTCTATTATTTTATATATTAAAATCTTCGATTCACCTAAAATTTATTTTAATGAGAGACAGCTTTATTAGATGTTTTTTACATGGCTAGTTAGTTGAATAAGCCACATCGCTCTTATTGATTTCAAATGTCAACTGTTTCATATTCTAAATTTCAATGTATTTAAATATTCATTAAAAAATTAATTTTGTTATTATGGAAAATTTCAGACTTAAAAGCAGATAGTGAATAGTGAGGAAGATGACTCTATAGGTAAGATTTTGACATTTTTGGCTTTAGCTAAGACTAGAAACTCATTTCTTTCAACCTAACAGCTTCACATGTATAACTTGAAAATATCAAGATTGTTTTATTTAACACCATTTCTCTACATTGATACCAACAAAATAAAAAAGAAAAGACAAAAAACGACAACCTCCAAAAGGAATACTTAAAAATTACTTTAGAAAGGTAATTTTTAAATGATGAAACAGTGATGACTGCAAGGGACAAAATATCAAACAATATAATTTTATTTCCTTTCTTGCTGTCCTACTGTTATTCTGTGCTCCATGATCTTAGGGATTCTTATAACCACCTGGAAAAAGTTGACTTACTAAAGACAATGTCAACAGAAATTATTTAGTCAATTTTCTAAGAGCTTAAATGGATTTCTAATTTATTTTTTTTTTTAGTACATTTATAGACAGAAGCTATCGCTTGGATGATAGTACACATTAGTATATTTTGTTATTTTGTGGTTCTGGCAATCTTTTTATTTTTATCTTATTCATTTTTCAGTATATACCTAGCTGGATTTGGTGAACTGAAGGCATAGCCAATGTCAAAATATACTGTGTTAAAAATATAATCATTGTCAGAAATGAGAAAACAAGCCGCAGACTTAGGAAAAATATTTGCAAAAGATATATTTGATAAGGTACTGTTATCTAAAATATACAAGAAACTCTTAAAGCTCAATGAAAAGAAAATAAACAACACAATTAAAAAATCAGCAAGAGAGCTGAATATCCCCCTCACCAAAGATACAGATGACATATAAGCACATGAAAGATGCTCAACATTTTATGTTGTTAGTGGAATGAAAATTAAAACAATGAGATATCACTACACACATACATTGCTGATGGGAATGCAGAATAGCACAGCCAGTTTTGGAAGGCAGTTTGGTGATTTATTACAAAACTAAACATGTCCTTACTATACTATCCTTCAATTTGCACTCCTTAGTATTTACCCAAAGGAGTTGAAAACTTATGTCCACACAAAAATCTGTACAACAGATGTTTACAGCAACTTTATTCACAATCGCCAAAACTTGGAAGCAACCAAGATGTCCTTTACATGGGAATGGATAAAGAAATGAGCTGTTGAGCCATGAAAAACATGGAGGAAATTCACATGAATATTATTAAGTGCAAGAAGCCAATCGGAGATGCCTATAGACTTCATGATTCAAACTATGTGACATTCTGGAAAAGACGAAACTCTGGAGACAGGAAAAAGATCAGTGGTTGTCAGGGGTTGGGGCGAGGGAGGGATGAATAGGCAGACCACAGCGGATTTTTAGGGTAATGAAAATATTCTTTATGTTACTATACCGGTGGATGCATGCTGTTATAGATTTGTCAAAACTCAGAATAGAATGTACAACACCAAGAGTGAATCATAAGGTAAACTACGGACTTTAGGTTCATGGTAACAATGTACTGCTCCGAAGCAGGAAAGGCCGTATGTGCGTGGGAGCTCTGTACTTTCTGCTCAATTTTGCTGTGAACCTAAAATTGCTCTAACAAACAAAGTCTATTAAAAACGTAATCGATGAGATTGCATTGGTCTTGATATTATGGTCATCTTATTGGCAAAATTATTTTAAAGAAGAATTAGGAAATTTGGTAGCTGTCACATAATAGTGATTGAATAAAAGATTGCTGTATAATGTATTTCATGATAGACTATATCAGAAATCTCAGTTCTTCACAAGATTCTCTATGGAACTGGAGAACCCATTTTGTGACAGAAATTGCCACAAAGCATCTGCATATACTCAGGATTAGTAAGTACTATTAAAAACAACAGGTATAGCCACCTGATCAGAGGTTCGACTTGGCTGTCTTACCCTGCTCAAAAAACATTTCGCATAAATGAAGCCAAATTACTGCTATGTTTATAATCCTCCACCTAAGCACATTTCAAAAACTTGATCTGAGCCTATAGGATACATGTGGTCTGGCCCGAGCTTGCCTCTGACTTGTCTTTTAACTCTCTCACTCACCCCGTTTTAGTCACGCTAACTTTCCTTTTGTTTCTCAAATTGATGTAGGCTAATCTCATAGTAAGATGTTACCACCCCAAGAAAAGTTTTATGGAGGTAAATGATGTTTAATAAATACAACCCTTTAAAGTGTACAGTTTGATAAGTTTTGACATATGTCTATAATCATGAAGCTATCATCACAGCCAAGAAAATGTAGTCCCTCTCTTCAACCTATCCCTACTTCCCACATCCTCAGGCAATCACCGTTCTGATTTTTTATGACTGTAGATTATTTTGTATTTTCTAGGATTTTTATGTATTCTTTTTTGTCTGGCTTATTTCACTCATAATTATATTAAGACTCATCCATGTTGTTACATGTAGCAATATTCTATTTAATTTATTTATACAATGGAGCAATATTCCATAATATGGATATGCTATCATTTGCTTATCCATTCATCTAAACAATATTAAGCCTTATGATCCATGGACATGACGTATCTTTCCATTTATTTAGGTCTGCTTTAGGTCTTTGTTCAGCAATGCTTGTCAGTGTAGAGATCTTGCATGCTTTTGTTAAAGTTATCCCTAAATATTGTTTGGTGGTATTACGAAGGGAATTGCTTTTAAATATTATTTTCAAATTAAGTTTTTGCTTCACTCAGAAATGTAATTAAATTTTTATATTAATCTTCTATCCTGTTAGGATTTTCTACATGGATTCTTAGAATTTCCTAAATAATGTTTTGGTTTTTAAAAAATAATTTTTAAGCTTTTCTTTCTTTTTTTTTTTTTACTGAGGAAAAAAAGCTGCCTTTAATATTTTGAAGCTGGCCTGGCTTCAGTAAGTTTTTCTTTAGAAGAGCGTTTTACTTCTTCTTTTTCAAGTCTTTAAGTCTTTTAATTTTGTTTCTTCTTAACTTATTGCACTGGCTAGTACTTCCAATACAAGGATAAACAGAAATAGGGAGATAAGACATTCTTCGCTTTGTTCCCAACTATAGGGAAGTGTTTAATGTTTTATCATAAGTATAGTGTTATTTGGAAGGTTTTTAGTAGATGACCTTTTATTGAAGTTCCCTTCTACTACCTGCAAGCCTTGAATTTTCTTTATTTGTATGCTTGTTTTAAATCATGAATGGATATTGAATTTTGGCAAATACACTTCCCACATCTATTGAAATGATCATATGTTTTTCTCCATTTATTCAGCTAATATAGTGATTAATTTTTATTGATTTTCAAATGTTAAAGTCCCCCTAGTCATTATATAATGTCCTTCTTACATATCACAGGACTCAATTAGCCAGTAGTTTCGTAGAGAATTTTTACATCTTCATGTGCCCATTGAAAAGCCCAGCACTGG
Organism: Pteropus alecto; assembly: GCF_000325575.1. Classification (NCBI taxonomy): domain Eukaryota; kingdom Metazoa; phylum Chordata; class Mammalia; order Chiroptera; family Pteropodidae; genus Pteropus; species Pteropus alecto. Next base: position 873,135 of record NW_006438073.1, on the reverse strand, counting down.
CCAAGGTGATGGAATGCTCAGTGCTGTCCCTTGGGGCCCAGGAGTGAAACCAACTTTCCTGGGAACAGACTGGGCTGAGAGTTGGGAAGAGAAGATTTACCACGACAAACCAGGGAATGTTGCCTAAGAAAGGGAAACCGATGCAGGAATCATACGTCCACTTCATTGTCAGACCGTGTTTTGCAGACTTTGACCATTGTGCTCCTCCTCCATAATACTTGTTTTCTTCATGTATCATGTATGTTATTATTCAATTAACTTTTTTTATTGTTATTTATGCCTATGGCACCTGGTCTTCCTACGTGGTCTCCCATCCAAGTACTAACCAGGCCCGACCCTGCTTAGATTCCGAAATCAGACGGGATCATACTTGTGCAGGGTGGCCTGGCTGTAGACCATGGACCGTGGCTCCACTGGGGCACGAACCCAGGACCTTCTGCATGTAGAGCAGACGTGCTAACCACTACAATATGGAACCACGTCCAAACACTTTTTTTTTTTTTTACACCTACAGCACCTGGTCTTCCTAGGTGGTCTCCCATCCAAGTACTAACCAGGCCCGACCCTGCTTAGCTTCCGAGATCAGACGGGATCAGGCGTGTTCAGGGTGGCATGGCCGTAGTCAATTATTATTTTTCGCTACTCTTTTTTTTTTTTTGTATTTAGAGCTTTATTTGAAAACAAATATATTTATATCAGTGCTGTAAAAAAAAAGAATTTTTGCATCTATGTTCATGAGGATACTTATCTACAAATTTTTCTTGTAATGTCTATGTCAGGTTCTGCTGTTATAAAAAGAGTTGGAGAGTATTCCTTCTCTGCCTTTGGAAAGGTTTTGTAAGTTTCCTTGGGGCTTTTTGATGTGCATTACGTTTTAATTCTCCAAAAATTGAGAAAAAAAATGAAATGTACATATTATTCGTTTTCCTGAAATGTTTATCTACTATGTATGCTCATGAGTGAAAAACTGCATCGACTGTAGGTTTTATTTATCCACATATTGTAATTACCTTCTTCTAAAACTAGCATAGATATTTGACGTATCAGAACAGCAGACCAAAGCTAACACTCGTTCATGTATGTGTGTGTGTGTGTATAATTTGTTTTAGAAAATACATAGTATCCAGAAAGTTCTTCTCTAAGTATACAATGTGATAGCTGGATTTGAGCAACTTTTCTTATTAGTTCTTAAAAATGAATGTCCAAAAACAGTATGTCTAAAAACTACTGTTATTCTTTTTAATCACTGTGACAGGAGTTAAGAATATTAAAAATTGTTCAAATTCTCGTATTCACCAAAAGCTTTAGGAGAGCCAGGTTTCTAGGCATCTTGAAAATAGAGCTTTTCCTCAGAGCTGTTGCAGCCAGTTGGACCCATTTTAGTCTCATCAACTTTTATTTTATCCAATCGCATTCTCTGCAGAGTGTAATGAGCTGTGAAGTAGCCAAAAGATAATCAGAGAAAAGAAAAAAAATCAAGATCTTGAGTTAGACCTAAATTGGAAAAAGTCTCACAATAGCTGAAAAGAATTCTGTCTTTTAGTTTTGTTTCTTTGAGACACATGAAGTATGGGCAGCTTCTAGGATTTATAATTTGCTCAGCATTCATTTTCGTTTTCTTTAAAATTTTTCTTTGTTATCGCCTATGATAATAACAAATAAAAAGGCGATTTGTGGATTGAAAACCCAAACAACAGAAGGAAAGTCTTTTCGAAGACAGTACTCTTATGGTATAACTATGCTTCATATTTCTGGAAGAATGAATGAATTTAAAATATTATTGACTTAGAGGAGGAATGAGAACCAATGTTTGTGCCGTGATTTGAAATTTTGGGAACTTAGGAATGATCACCTCTTGAAAACCAAGGATTTCTGGTTTTGTGTTTGGGAAGCCCATGCTTGAAGCTGTGCACTGGGACGCTGTTGGCATCAGCAGGCCCTTTCTTCAAACGCAGTCTTGCTGACCTTGGAGTTATCACACCCGAAGCCAGTTGTTGCTTTTGGAGTTTTTGTTTTTGTTTTTCTTTTTAATTTAAAAATAGGATATTTTGCCCTTCATATCTGGATTTAATTCTGTGCTTCTCACACACTGATAAAAAGAAGACATGACCCATACTTTGATTTAGCTTGGGAAGTAATGATTGACAGCAAGAGAGAACCCCGAAGCCAGAGGAAGGGACCTGAGAAGGAAGTAGTGCCTGAGAGGGGCCATCTTACATCTGTTTTCTTTACAGAGAAATGTCTCAAGACCAGAGTAGGAAAAATGTTTTGGACAAATATATTAAAAGAATGCTTAGTAGGTACATTTTCCCATCATGTTATGATGAGAAACAGATGTCGATGCTGTTAAATCATATCAAGTATGAACTGCCTGTGTACCCCATGTGTATGTGTAAATATTTAACTAGAAAAACAGTCACATAAGAACTACTCTGGAGTAATCTTGGAAGCAGGAAGCCACAAATTATAGGTCTGAAATTTACCATGCCTGGCTTATGAGTCCAGATAAGTAAAACCAAATGAAGAAACAATTAAAGTTTTATAAATAGTTCATGTTTTTTTTTTTTTGGTAGGGGGAGGGAAGAGAAAGGATTAGAGAGAATTGTCATATACTTCAAATACAATCAGTACGTTTAATTTTAACCAGAGCACTAAGAATCACATAATAGGAATTTAGTTATACATTTGAATCTGGGGTATATTATCAACTTACGTAGGAAAAATTACTGCGGAGACATAGCTTATCCTTAATTATGTTCTAAAGTCAGCACGCAAGAAAAAAATCATATGTAGTCAGACTTATCCTTGAATGTCTCCCAGGAAGGCATCCTGTTGAAGACAGACACTCATAGTCCTAACAGCTAGTGTTGGAACAGATCCCCACATCTTCTGTAGGTTCTGGATGATGAGGTTGGCTTTAGTTTATGAGCCAAATGATGGGAGGAAGGGGTAGGAAGGAAGATAATTATTGACATCAGCAACGTGTTATATGGAAATTATGTATCTTTAAAACCAGAAGCATGCTGTGATTCTAGTCATGTGGAAATGAAAACAGATTTGTGCCTCCATCTCACCCATAATCTTGGGTTTACACTCCTTGAGGGGAAGAGTAGAATGAATTTGCTCTAATTTATTGCTTTATTTGTTTGCAGGTTTAATTTTCATTTCATGAAAATAATATTGTCTCATTACCTCTCATGCTTCAAATTATTGACACATAGTCTCCATATAGCGAAAGGCACAGGTCGTAAGTCCTATAATTCTATGAGTTTTGACAAATGCATGTAGTCACATAACCACACTGTTACCAAGATACAGAGTATTTTCCTTCATGCCCCATTACAGTCAATCCCGCCACCCTCGCCTCTTACCAGAGGCAACCGTTGCTCTGATTTCTTTCTCCAAAGGTTAGTTTTGTCTGTTCCAAATCTTCATGTCAGTGGCATCATATGGCATGTACTCATATGGATTTGGCTCCTTTTGTTTGGCATAATGTGTGTGAGATTAATTTATGTGGTTGCATGTAGCAATAGTAGTTTATTTCTGTATAGTGTTGTCTATCCTGTCCTATGAATATACCACAATTTGTTTACCTCTTTTCCTGTTGATAGATGTTTGGGTTGTTTCCATTTTGAGGCAACAAAGTTACTATGAATATTCATGTGCAAGCCTCTGTGTGGATATGTTTTCTTTTCTCTTGAATAAAAACTGCAGAGTAGGACTGGTAGTCATAGGGTATTAATATTTCACTTTATAAGAAACTGTCAAACATTAGAAAAAAAATGGTTGTAGCTTTTTACATTCCCATCAGTAATGTATGAGAGCTGTGGTTGCTCCACATCTCACCAACATCTTTTAAATTTTTGTCATTATTGTAGTATCTCATTGTGGTTTTGTTGCATTTTCCTAATGATTCAGTAATTGGACACTATTTTATGTGCTTATCGGCCATTTGTGGATCTTTTGTGAAGTGTCTGTTCAGATCATTTGCCTACTTTTAATTGGCCTATTTGTCCTTTTATTATTGGATTGGAATACTTCTTTAAATGTTCTGGACATAGGTCTTTTGACAGATATATGTTTTGTGAATATTTTATCCTAGTCTGTGGTTTATTTTATTAATGCCATTTTTGATAAACAGACTTCTTTTTTTTTTTTTTAACTTAATGTTTTCTGTGTCCTGGGTATGAAATCTTTGCCTAGCTCAAGATTTTGAAAATATTCCTTTATATTTATATTATATTCTGGAAGCTTGATAGTTTTAACTTTTATGTTTAGTTCTATGAAGTAGGAATTAAAGTTAATTTTTTCTCATATGGACAACCACTCGTTCCAGCAGTATTATTGAAAAGTCTTTTCTTTCTGCATCAATTTGCTTTGGTGCTTTTGTTAAAAATCAATTGACATATATTTCTCAATTCTCTCCTTTCTTTCATTGCCAATTTGCATATTGTTATACAAATATCACGCTGTCTTAATAGTTATAACTTTACTGTAGCTCTATTTTAATATTTCTGTTTTGTAGTTTTTAGTGTAGAGGCGTTAGATATCTTTTGTTAGATTTATCGGTATATACTTTGTGCTTTTTGATGCTATTGTAAAGGGCCTTATTTTTAAATAAAATTTTCCATTCGTTCATTACTATTATATAGAAATACCACTATTTGTATATTGACATTGTTTCCTCAGGCCTTGCAAAATTCTCATATTAGTTGAGTAGTTGTTTTGCAGATTTCTTTGGATTTTCCTGTGTACATAACCATGCTGTCTGTGATTAAAAATAGTTTTCTTTTTTAAAATTTATACTTTCTATTTATTCTTCTTGCATTATTATACTAACTATATCCACTAAAACAGTTTTGAATAGAAATGGTGAGGGTGAACATCCTGGTGTTGTTTCTGATCTTAACTGGTCAGTGGTCAGTTTTCCACCAAGTGTGTTATTAGCTATGACTTTTTTGTATGTGTAATTGTTCAGATTGAAGAAATTTTCTTCATTAATAATTTGCTGACAGTCTTCAATTTTATCATGAATGGGTGTTGAGTTTTGTCAAATGCCTTTTCTGAATCTATGAAGGTGATCATATAATCATTCTCTTTTATTTCATCAATGTGCAGAAATTATAGTTGTTAGTTTTCAAAGTGAAAACAAACTTGAATTCCTGGGATACATTATACTTTTATATGTTTGTGAGTTGTATTTGTTAATATTCTAAACAGACTTTTGTGTTTATGTGCATGTGGGAGATTTGTGTATAATATTCTTTTTCCATAATTTCCTTCTCTGTTTTGCTAACGAGGTTATGCTAGCCTCATAAAAATAGCTTAGAAGCATTTCCTCTACCCTTTTCTGGAAAATATAGTTAATAATTCTGTCTACATCACAGAGTGATTTTGAGAATTGATTGAATAAATGTATATTAAAATCTTTAAAACATATGTGATATAGTATACAGAAAGAAAATACTACTTTTATCATTTTTGTTAGTTATGTTAGTATACCACACAAGCATTCTATTTAATGAATTTCTGTATTCTAACATTTCCAAGCTGTGGCAACATCCTTTATTTATTTATTTGATATACTTAAATGGAAAACAGCATATTTAGCTCCGGGATAATAAGAAAATATGATCTGCTTTTTATAGAGCTTCTTCATAATTATGAATAGACACATTACAAAATCCAAAGTTTGTTCTGAAATGTCAAAAATGTCTCCAATATGGTTTTGTATTAAAATTTAAATGTGCTCTAATTCTTCAAATTGGTAGTCCAAGTATGGGGGGTTTTATGGTAATTATCCACCAACACATTGTCATAATGCCTCATACTCTTTCTCTCATTTGATGGAAAGTAAAGTTCATACTAGTTGTATGGGTAGAATATATGTATTTGATAATATGCACGTCTTCTGAAAATATTCTAGAATCATACTGATTCTTTCAAAAAGATAATACTTAAAGTAAAACCATTCAAAAGCCAATATACCTATCAATTTTGACCTGCAACCCACTCTTATTTCAATAAGATAAAAAGTATTGTGTTAGAGATCGTGGAGTAATTTTCACAGGGGGTGATGAGGTGGAGACGGTGGCGTTGGCGCCTCACGTGTGAAATACAAATACATGCTTATTGTTCTGAAATTATTTCTTTCTTCACCTAGAGACACCTTTGAATCAGGTAACGATCTGTTTTCTCACCTGACTAAGGTTCACGATCCTTGTTCAGAGTGGAGGCACGAGAAGGAGAAAGGCAGGGACCCGCCAAAGGGCAAGTGGGTGGCGCTTCGGTTCAATGCAGGATGGGCAACTCCATCAGCGTTTTACTCAGGGCCACCGACATTAATGTTAAGAATTTACACGTTTTAATCTTGATTCTATGTTTCTGTATTTTGCTTTTCATTAATTTCCCAATAAATATTTACTTTAAAAACTTTAAATGGACTCTGTCTTTCCTATCTGAAGACAGATAAGGTAATCAATAACCTATGGCCAAATACAGGAGCCGGGGGGACCGAATATCGGCTCTCCAGCTTGGTAGAGAGCTATATGATTGACACAGATAAAATATGGGACTTAGGACAGTGTCATCATCAGTGGTGGAGACTAGCCTATTCCCATCCGTGATCCTTGCCACAAGGAAACTGATAAGCCTCGACCCCTTGTTCTTCACCATGACTTATGTTTTATAGTATAATTACATTTGGAATAAAGATCTTATCATTGATCTCCACACAGGGATTCTGGGCTACTTGTAACTCAGTTTATTCATGTTAATAAAAAAAAGCTGTTATTAGAGAAAACCCTTGGCTTTGCAGTATTTAGAAGATTTTCAGATTTCTAAGGATTTCTTAGAATTTTATCTCTGCACCTTTTATGGGCCCTCTCTTTTCCTAGAGAAATGTCATGTCACAGGAATGCTTAGTTCCATGTCCCACAGAAGTGTTGTACAAATATTTACCAAACAACGCGACTGTTAAGAGCTTGGGGTATAAGCAAAACCATGTGCTGCTTCTGTTCTTCCGAAGCTTTCTGTCTGATGTGGAGACATGTGTTAATGAAATTACAGACTCTTAAAGGCATAGTCACAAAGTAGGTGAGGCCTGCAGGGAGAAGAACCCTAAGACTGTTAGGTATAAGAAGTATTTTTAAGGATTTCTTTTATAGACTTGCTCTTATCTCATTTTGTCTTTTATAATACTGAAAGCAGCTTTTCAGGATGTATTTTTCATGTAAAGAGTTGAGATCAACTGGTGAGATGATCAACACATATAAGAATCCAATTAGAACCACAGCAATTAGTATATTTCTGATATTATATTTCCTTAATAGACATTAAAGGAAAAATAACATTTCCTTTAATGTTAGAAGAGGCAAAGAATTCTGAGGAGACTAAGACTAGAGAGAGAAACGCGAGAGAAAGGAAAGATTTAAAAAAGTGAGATGTTGAAATATTTTCCAGGTAGCTAGATCTGATCTTTGATTAGTTTGTCCTTAGTATCTTTGTTGGCACTACGCATGGAGGTATATTGATATATTCCTTTGTATTTCTATTTATTGGATCAAACTTATATGTACATTACCATCTCATTCACCTTTCCACCGTGCTGGGCATTCTTTTGGAAGAACAATTGGGCAACATGTCATAATATCTGATTTGATTCTTCTACTGTCATTTACCTAGGCAAGTTCTCCTGACTTTGCTGTTTCTCTAGCTCTAAAATGAGCTGATAATACTCCAGGGATTTGTTTTTATGGTCAAAATAAAATCAGATTAACTTTGTATCTAGTATACAAATGTAAGTGATGTGATTATTAGCGCAGGAACAGAAGTCACTTCCTTCTAGATGTCAGAGAAAAGACTGAGGTGACGTGGCAGAAGCATCCTTGGGGGTTTCAGCTCCTTGGGGCTTTCTGTCTCTTTCATATGTGCACACATACAATTACACATCATTTTGGAACTTATTTGCTTACATCATAATACAGAAAAACATTAACTGGAAAAGGGTTGGGCTTAAAAGGGACTAGATTTAACTCAAAATACCTTAATAGATAAAATACTATAGACAAATAATAGAGGAAACTGTTTCAAATGTTCAATAGAGCAGATTTTTTGGAGGCACAGTTTATACAGTGTTAATTTAAAATACAATCTATTCTTTAGATTCCCTAAAACATGTGTGTGGCATTGATTTGTTGTCATCAGGTAAATAAAAATGCATACTTAAAAGAAATTTAACTAATTTAGTTGAATAATAAGTTATTTTTATATTTAGAAATTAATATATCAATTTATTGATAATATGAAACTAGAGAAAATAAAGAGATGACAGATTAGGGGACAGAGTAGATGGTGGTGCTATTTATCGAGATGAGGATGAAGAACACATTTTTAAGGAAAAACGATGAATTCATCTATTTTATACGTTTAGGAAACTTACATGCAAATGGGGGATTGGGCTATTGGATGAATATTTGCAACTCTCAGAATGAACTTCTGGTTTGAAATATGAGTTTGGGACCCATCGACACTGGTGATCGTTAAATAAAATGTAGTCTGAGAAAGTAAGAACATGAGCAGGATCCCAGCAAACACCAACATTTAAGGGATTAAAGGAGGCAGGAGGGAGCATGGCGTCTGCAGAGAGATGACAGGAAGGTGGGAAGAAGCCTGGGAGAAAGCAGAGTCCCAAAAACCAGGGAAGAGGAGACATGGAGACAGCATGCCATGCTGTGGGAGGTTAGTTAACATAGAAACTGAAGGTGCGCATTGAATTCAGCAGTGGGAAAATGCCTTCTGGCTTTGACATCAGCTTCCTGACACAGCTGTGAACCTGAAGTCCACTTGCAGTTCTTTGAGAACCAGGTTCATGGTGGTGAGAATTGGGGCAAAAAAAAAAAAAAGCAAATTCCTTTCAAGAAGCTTGACTGGAGGGAAGGTTAAAAACAAGCAGTGACTAAACATTACTTGGGCAGAAGGAATTTTTTTAGAGGTAGATGGGATTTAAAAATGGCTATGCGTTGAGAAGAAAAAGAGTGGGAAGTGATATATAATATTTAATAAATGTTAGCTTATTTTTCTTTTTTTGGAAATCATATTATTTGATAGAGATAGTATCTTTTAGCATGCATTAAACTGCTTCCTCATACGTCCCTTTACAAAACTTTCCTCATCTAAGATGACTGGATATACTTGTAAGGCAGGCAGTTCCTCATTTCTTAAAAAATAAATGTACATGTTTACACTTTTAAAATGAGAACTAAGAAGAACTTCGTAACCCATTTCTAATGTCTCATCCCTATGTCTACCTGAAAACAAATTAAAACATTCAAAAGTATTATGAATACTTATTGCTAATCTAGAAATTACATGTGCATATTACTTTCACCTTGTGCAATGATAGAGGCTAATACATTTATAATTCTTTCATTAATGCATTTTCTCAGGAAGTCTGAAATTAATATAAAGTATGCTTTATTTTTGGTTGTGTATAAAAATCACTGCTTTGGGAAGGAAGGCTGACTTCAGGATATGTTTTATAAAAAAGAATGAATTAAGTGATAAAACATTAAATTTGGGACCCCCATCAAAATATTTCAGAAAGAAATATAAACACATTCATCATACGTTTTGGCCCTTTCTCATTTTATTCTTTCCATAATTCATATCTTTCCATAATTCGCTACTCTTTCTTTTCATACCTCTCCCCCTAAAAATTGCCCAAGCTTCTGGAGAGCTATTTATACTTAAGAAGTGGTGATTTTGAGGAACTCCCCTACCTTTCTCCTTCTCAATGGTGAGATCCTTACAAGAAGCTTTTTGTTTGCTTGCTTGTGATATTTGTTAGTGGTTTGGTATGAGGGCAGTGAGCTGGAAAGAGTAACTCTATATCTAATAGTTTAATAGTGCGGTATTTAACACTTAGATGGAATTTAACGCTGTCAGAGGACATTAATTTTTACTCACTGTTTTCGAAGAGTGTTTGAAGCAATCAAGATGTGGTAAATGCTTATTTAGATTCTACTCACATTATTACATTATTAAATGTGGATCTGTAAAAGATTTACCTACTAATTTATGTGATTTTTATTGTAATTTGGTGAAAGAGAGTACTTGGGAGGGGCGTGATATTAAGGATAATGGAAGTAGAAGATATAGTTCTGGAGGATTGCTATGGGCTGAATTGCGTCCCCCAAAATTTCACATGTTGAAGACCTAACCCCTAGGATCTCAGAATGTGACTGTATTTGGAGATAGGGCCTTTAAAGAGGTAATTAAGTTAAAACGGGGCTGTTAGAATGGGCCCTAAACCAAACCTGCAATACCTTGATCTTAGATTTTGGCTTCTAGAACTGGGAGAAAATAAATTTCTGTTGTTAAGTCACCTAGTCAGTGGTATTTTATTACAGCAGCCCTAGCAAACTAATACAACTATCCATGTGAAATAACATAAAAGTCACATTTTATGTAGTGTCTACAGGTGGAGGGAACAGTGAGATATAGAAATAAAGTGAGATTTGGGGTGAGTGGTGGGGTTAAACAAACCTATTCTTAAGAACTGAGTTTGGCGTTGACTAGAAGTATGACTCTGATCGAATAAGTTATTTGACCTTTCTGAGTGTCAGATTTGTCCTTCATAAAACAGGCTCATTGTGAGGATCATTGTGAGCACATGTGAAAGCACCTGGCATAGAGCTTGGTATTAATTATTAGCGTAGTCCTCAGTATATGGCATATATATTATACACTATGTCTAGTATACAGTTCAGTGTAGTCCTTAGTATTACTACAGCCCATCGTCCATAGTATCATCATCCTGCCTCTTCCTTGGCCGTGTAAATGCTGAGAGGAGCTGATAAAGTTAGGTGTCTGAGAGCTTTCTGACAGAAGAATGCCACAAGCCATCTCTGGGTCTTAGTTTCATGACTGCAAAGAAATGAGGAAATTGCATGGGACTCTAACACAAGGTCATTTTAAACTCTAAACTGTTATATTTTTAAAGAATTGAAGAAAACAAGTTTGGATGGAAAAGTGAGGAAGGAGATTCTGGATAAAAGGCACAGTCTATGCTACAGTGTTATGACATAATGAGAAAAATGAGCACTGATGAGGTTAATTTGGCTGCCATGGAGAATTAGGGTGTCGGAAAGGAGAAAGAAGTTGGGGATGGTTTGACTGGTTGAAAAGGGAACCTAGAGATAGAGAACTATTGTTGATTTTTTAAAACCAGCAAGATGTAATTTTTGTGAAAGATTATTCTGTGCAAGATGTGCAGGATGTGCAGGATGGATGGGTGCAGAAAGAGGCAGAAGGCAGAAATGTAGGGAGAAGCGTAAGGATAGGTGGGCCTGGTGATTGTCGTGGAGATGGGAAAATGCCTGGTGCAGGAAGGCACGGTAGAAATTCCTAAGGGGGTGGGTATCTAGGTAAAAGATAAGGGAGCCCAAATAACTGGCAGGCAAGTGTGTGAACCAGGCCATTTAGGTACAGCTGGCTTTTTCGCCCAAGAAAGACACCCGACTGGGTAAACGTAGAGATGGAGAGGGTTGCGTGGACAGCCAGGAGGCACGAGCCTTCTCGCTTGTCTTCTTATGATTTGAAACAGACAGACTATTTTAGACATAGATTGTCTCTGTGCAGAAATGCAGATGAGTATTTTTTCTTTTCCGAATTGAAGGTACAGTGAGGAATTTCCCCGGTTGTTGGGCTTTCCTGAGCATGGTGCTCAGAGGTCAGAGGGAAACTCAGTAGGTTATTGTCGATGGAGTTGGTCGTCTTGGCCTCTTTTCTTTCAAGATTTTTGGCTTCTAATCCACAGTTTTACTCTACCGGATTAGGAATCTTCTAAGATAAGCAAACTTTTATTCAGGCTATCTAGATAGTGACTCATTCTTTCATTCATTTCTTAAATGTTTGCTAATATCCTAGGTAGCGGTCCCCAACCTTTTTGGCACCAAAGGTGAGTGCTCCTATGAGAATCTAATGCCTGATGATCTGAGGTGGAGCTGAGGCAGTGATGCTAGCGCTGGGGAGCGGCTGCAAATACAGATGAAGCTTAGCTCACTAGCCCGTCGCTCACCTTCTGCTCACCCAGTTCCTGACAGGCCACAGACCAGTACCAGTCCAGGGCCCAGGGGTAGAGGACCTCTGTCCTACGTCATGGGCTGAGTTGAGAATGCAAAGATGAATGACATACTCCTCTCCCACTGGCCCCCTCCTCTCCCCGCCCAAAATTCTGGTGTAACAGCTGACAGATATGTACATAAACATGTTCTTAAGACAATTTGATATGCTATCATACAGCTGCATTCAAAATCTTACGGGGACTTAGAAAAGAGTTTCTAAAGCTGTTGGCAGCTGATCAACAATGCCTCTCCAAAGATGATAATTCTATATTTTGAAGGTGATCTATATGTTTGGATGTTTTAGAGTCAACAAACAGAAAAATAAAAGAACTTAGGAATAAATGGGAAACAAATAATTATTCAGCATCTACTAAGTGCCCAACACTAGCTAGGTAAATTCATGGAAATTATGTCTTTTAATCCTTATAAACACCCTGAGTCCTAAGTTATATCATGTTCTCTTTATAAATGAAAAAGCTGAGACTTGAGACAACAGTGACTAGTTGGAGGCAGAAGCAGAATTTCAATGTGTCCACAGTCCTTCCACCACATTGTGTGGTTACAACTAAATGAGACAAATAAAGCATGGGTGAAAGAGGAAGCGGGGAAAAATTGGTTTTTCTGCCTCTGTGAAAATGAGTGTATGACTCAGAGATTTCTGACAGCAGGACTAGTGGTTTGTGTACTCAAGATCTGTAAATATTTAGTTTCTGGATTCAGGAGATTTTAACTCAACAACACAGCTTGCTGTCAGCCGAAAACTGGGGTAAGCATTTCTTTGAGTTGATATATAAACATACCTATGAAAGCAATAAGGCCTCTCTGGAAGATATCCATAGAAAACCAACTATCGTTGGATCTCATTTATTTGAAAATTATCTGTGCTATAAACCCACACATTTCACACACAGCACAGAAGCAACAAATGCGTAAAATTCTGTGAACACTTAAATGGATGTCATAAACAACAAATAATAAATCTTATATGCCATACCTTTTATTCCAAAATGCCTTCAAATCCTCAATCTATACATTATTGCATATCTGGTTTCCAAATCTATTGGAAGATAAAAGAAACTCTTCATTAGAATTACTGAAAACTGTTAGAAGTGATATCTGACAAGAAGGGTTAGACAAAAAAAACAGAAAAAGTAGCTGTAAGAACTCAAAGACATCAGAGGCAATTCAGATTACGGTCCAAGACCCTCGGTGGGTCCCGGGTCTTATCCTCATAATATGCCCATGCAAGAAAATGGATGTTTTCAATGTTATCAATATAAGATTAAAATAATTTCAGGCTGGTTTTCTAAGTGTGTAGGCAGTCTACAATATATTTATAATTCACTCAGTTGTCCAAAATAACTGACATGAAAGAAATGTCATTGCTTAAAAGGATAAGAACTCAGTCATCTGAAAAACCTATCAGTTATACAAAGCGGTATACATTCGGGAGATCGTAGACGAACTGGTGCCTTATCGTTTAACTATGAACTCCAATATCCAGCTATAGTTGTCATTGGAATAGGGGCAGGTGGCCCAGGGATCATATCCTCCCACCGGCCTGAGGAAGAGAGAGGAGAAATTCTGCCACTTAGAGACCCACCTCTCTCCCTTCTTCCTACTGCAGTTGTAGCCCGGGGTGGTGGCGGTGAGAAAATTGGTCCTTACTCTTCTCCTGGTCTTAGGTCGATGAACTTGGGAATTAGGGATACAGGCCTTTGCCCATGGCCTTCTCGGACTGGTCTCATCATCGTATACTGTTCCCCCCAACACACCCACCCACACACACTCCTTTGTACCAGATCCTAATTGCAGATGTCACAGCACTAACTAAAAATAATTTTTAAGTGCATGTTACGTAATCATACTGACAGCCTTTCGTTTTACTTCCTTATTCTTGCCCTATTCCAATTGCGCTCAAAGTGCCAAAGTGTCTGACAAAAATTAAAAAAAAAAAATAGTCTGACACACAGGAAGCAAAGAAATAAAAGGAGGAGGCTTGGATAATTTGCAAAATAGAGAATGAATCTTTCCATGCTTGAGTCAAATGTGCTGCTTCTTCATAGACATTTTACATAATTTAGAATATTAAGTCAATTGCTTTTTTCTCTCTCAGTGATGGGTTCGCTGACCCAAAATTTCACAAAGCTGTTAAATGCCTTTTCAGAAGTTGCAAATGCAGATTTAAGAAATAGACTTGTATGCGGACTTATTGTGACCTTATATTGTCCAAGGAACCAGAAGATTCATGCAGCTTCTTATATTCCCTTTATTTAAAAGAGAATGCCAATCAAGAGAAATCACCACTCCCAAGTCATAGCGTAGATCTCAGTAAGACATTTGCAAATGCTCCGTAAAATGCTACTTAGAGTTTTACCTTCTGTTGTAACCTGGTCACCCTTAGCACTCTGAAGAAGCCTACGGACCCTTTTCCAGAATAATGTTTTAAAATGTATTAAACAAAATGTAAGGGATTGCAAAGAAACCAAATATATAAACATATGATAATCAGAAAATTTGTGATATTCTAGTGTATGTGCTTCTTAATGCATTAAATGACCTTGTAGCAGCAAGTCTAGTGACATTTGAACAGTGACGATGAGTGTAAATGACATTTGGAAATAGTGGCAATAACCATAATGGGAGATGAGAACACCTGGGATTTCTATGGGAAACAAATCATAGATATGCTAATACTTCTGTGTTTTTTTTTGTCAATACTTACATTTGAAGGAAATGTTAAATTTTAGTTAGAGATCAGTGAACATGAAGATATATTTTCCCCATTAGAGGGTACAGACTCCTTGATCTCTGTCCATAGTCCCCTTGCTGGGTCCTTGAGCCTGCAGTTAGGAACTCCTAGAATAAGAAAATCATTTTCATAGGATTATGAGCATGAGTGAGAGAAAAACTAAGTTTCTTCAAGTAAATATTTATATAAATTTCAAATGCAGTTATGAACATTTATATTTTTAATTTTTAAATGTTTCTACTTGAGATGGAATATCATTCATTTATTCATTTATATTCTTACTCATTACCTGCCTTGTTTTTGCAGGGACTTGAGGCAACTTGCATTCATATATACTGCAAAAAATAATAAAATTATAAGTAAATGGATGAGAAAAAAAGGAACAAAAATTAATATGAAAAGTAAGAGGTGTTTAGGAATGAAGTTACTATACGACGTGTATGTGGGAAGATTCGAGACCTTTACTAGAATACGATGACAAATTTGATTCTAAGTTTATGATTCAGTGCAAAGAATCAGTTGTAGACTCATGATCACATTTTCCGTAAAATGAAATGAGATGCCCAGATCTCTCTCTACGGAAATGAGAGAGAATTTTCTTCCACAGGCCTTGCCTATTAGGACTGCCTTAATCAGCTCATGCTGCTATAGCAAAATACCATAGACCAGATGGCTTAAGCAACAGACATTTATTTTTTACAGCTTTGGGAAGTCCCAGATCATGGTGCCAGCACAGTTGGGTTCTGGTGAGGGCTCTCTTCCTGGCTTGCAGACAGCCGTCTTCTGGCTGTGTCCTCAGAGTGACATCTCTTGTGTCTCTTCTCTGAGGTCACTAAGCCCATTGTGAGGTTTCCACTCCTGTGACCTATCACCTCTGGAAGGCCCATCTCCAAATACCTTCATGCAGTGGGGCAGGGTTTCCACATATGAATTTGGTGGTGAGGGGGAGCGGGGTGGGCAATACACTGCAATCCAGAGCAGTGATACACTGTGTGACACTTTTAAAAACTTCATTTGTTTCCTGGGGCTATCTCTTATAATTTCTCAGTGTAAATGACGTAGATTTCTGCTGGCCTAGCTTAATACAGACATAGATTTAAAAATATCTAGTGTAAATTTTTTAACCTTTAGGAAGTATAAAGTATTATCATTTATTTTTATTTATTTTTTTAGTACCACCTCCTTGGAAGTGTAAGTTATTAATTTTTACATGTCATGGACCAATTTGAAACTCTAATGAAAGCTGTACATGCACTCACATTAAATTCTATCTACAGTTTCAAGGAATCGAGACTTTCTGAAGTCTCAGCACTCTGAGTAGTCAATACTTCTGGGATATAGGGTAATAGATATGCCTTTAAACATATTATATAAATATTGTTTATTGTAACTGAGCATTTGATATGAACTGAGACTCGGACTTAAAGCTCATGGCAAGCGTGGGAATACAGTTATTCTACGCTGCAGATTAAACAAATGCTTTACAAGCTTGGAGAACAGGAAGACTGAAGGAACACTTAATAAAGTACAACGCTAATATTTCAAAGTGGGAGGGGTGCCTGGATCAGACAGCTGCAACACCTGTGCCCTAGATTCTCATGCCTCTTGGAGGACGTCGCAAATCTCTGTCTACCACGATCGCATGGCCCCGGGAGACCATGGTCCAAATGCGCACATATCACTCACCCACCCCAGCCCCATCATTTGCCATAGCCCAGCTGAGGCTAAGCCGTAATGTGAGAAATCAGGAATAAGAGAGTAGATCCAGATTTTGTGGGACTCAAAGCTTATACAACTTGGAGAGTCTTTTTTAGACAAAGTTATGCAGAATTACAAAGAGCGTTGTAAGAAACTTAATATTTAAAAGACATGGTAGAAGTGACAACACACTTCAAATTTTAAAAAGCTGACAAAATACCAGAAACAGCGTATTAGTCGGAAAAATAAGATAATTTTAAAATTAACTGCTTGACATAGCTTTAAAATATTATTCCCTTACATTTTTAGCTGCATGATATTTGGTTACCTCTTTATGTGATCATGATTTTGTAAAGTCATTTTCTCTAGAGAACATAGAAAGATAATCTAGTCTGTCCTCTAGCATAAATTGATTTAAATTGTTTTTCATTTTTATTGATTGCTTAGAAAAACTTCTTTTGGCTTCCCAGTTTACTACTGGCAATGTAAATTTTTAGGATTTCTCTCTCAGATTTCTTTTATCTATGGGCTTTAGAATTTGGAAGGATTGTCCCCAAATTTACTTCTTGTTCTGTACATTAGAAACTTTGTCTCCCTCTGCTTCCTGTAGACACAGGGAGACACAAGACCTGTTCATATTGTAATGTGACCTCTGCCCCTGAGCTGTCATATCACCCCGCCAGGTGAATTGTCCAGTATGCACAGAATGTTACTGGAACTTCTCACAATGCTTAAACAGCTAGTAATAACTTAACTACACAAAGAAGAGACTGCAAGCAACATAAATATATCCCATTAACTACAAAACAAGTACATCCATCTGTAGATATGCCTGCTCTCAGAACTCATGCCAAACTTGGTGCTTTGGTCTCTCCCAGCCTACTTCCAGGGCTGCCTCCATCAGTGGCAGCTATCCCTACAGCGCCTCGATAGCGCCCCCTAGTAAGCTTCCCGGGAGTACAGGCTTGGGAGAGCAAAGCCGAGATAGGAGGAGGAAAATTTCTCTTACCAAGTATCAGAGTTCAAATTTTTCCAAGTTTGTTAACCCTGGGAATGTATACTCTCTTCTGGAAATATCCATTTCCCACTCGCAGGCTGTGGTCTTACAACAGACGCAGATAAGACACAGAACTCAGAGTACACTAGCCTAAAATCAGCATGCGAAAA
>NW_006438073.1:849345-855350 GCF_000325575.1 Pteropus alecto | reverse complement strand
AGTCCATAGACACATAGACCACACTCTGTGATCACAATAATATGAACTTGGAAAATTTAAACTCAGCACGTGGAATATTTTTACTGATTAAGATAACTTTCTGGTGAATGCCCCAAGATCTTTGGTTGCAAAATATATGCTTTGGCAAGTGGCTGAGTTAGCTTGTTTTACAGATTTACGGATTACTAGTCAGTTAAATGTGGTGCTAAACCTAACAAAGATGCTTGCTTTGGGTTTAGAATAGTTGGTTTGTATCTGTTCTTTACAGGGGGCTGGTATCAGGCGGCTTCTCCATCAAAGCCACTTCTAGAAACAATGAAAGCTATTGTTTTTGAATACAAGAATTCTAATTTTATTACCTATGGAAAGGAAGTGTCTTTCAATTTCATCCAAGAGAAGAGTAATATGCTAACTAAGGCATATGAAATGTCTGCCTCTTCGAAGCCCATGGGAAGTACAGCGTTTATGTGTTTGACTAATACATATATTAGTCTACATATAGGGGTATCTACTTTGTCAAAGAAAAAAATTCACTTCTCTCAATACCTATGTTCGAATTAATTAAAAATAAATATTTTCAGAGGCTCAGTTAGGAATCGGAGGAAATGGGAATACTCTCTACATTTAACCTAAAATTTTTCTCTGCTTTGACTTTACCGGTAAAGAGTCAAACCTGCATTTTATTTTTAATGGAGACAAAAGGGAGCTGTCCTTCCTTCTGGGAGAGAACACACAACACCATACACATTAGAGGGAGAAATGCCCTCCTTCGTGCATAGAAAACGAGCTTCCGGTGGGGGACGGGAAGCGGTAATGTTTACGTTAGCTTCAATGGGTTGATAACAAATTCTAAAAATGTGTTTTCCTTTTAAAAGCAATAATCAACTGATGACTTTCCTAGATTATTCAGGCATGGCATGACTGAATTTTATAAAAAATAGAATAGTACAGATTGACAATTTGCAAAATAATTATTTTTCTTCAAATTTCATAACCTTTCTTTAGATCGAACTTGTGCCCTGAGTCCAAGCTGACGCCAGTTAGTGCGCAGTTGCCCACCTGAGCCAGACTCTCCGGAAGCCCTCTCCTAGTCTCTTCTCCCACCTGCATAGAACCCAGCCCGTTTTGGGACACA
Source organism: Pteropus alecto (assembly GCF_000325575.1). Taxonomy (NCBI): domain Eukaryota; kingdom Metazoa; phylum Chordata; class Mammalia; order Chiroptera; family Pteropodidae; genus Pteropus; species Pteropus alecto. Next base: position 854,215 of record NW_006438073.1, on the reverse strand, counting down.
GAGTAGATACCCAATTTCATAATGCACTTGTGGGAGGACTGATTATTAAAGGTTTTAGGAGGCTAACCATTGAAAACAACATTTTAAGTCACGAATGATTCACAACCTTCCTGTAAAAGCAATAGTATTTCCTGAGAGCTTCTGAGACGAGTACGGTGACAAATAGAAATACTGGCGTCCTTTCTTCCCTTGACTGCACACGTGTCGTGTGCTTGCATGCGTGCTGCTGATGTTGGTAAATTTAATGGAAATTACTCATTCTCTATTGAGAGGAGAAGAGATCCTTAACAGTTCTTTATTCTTTAAAGAAAGATTGCTCTCCATTTCCTTTGCTTTCTTTGGGTTTGTGTCATTTTTTTTTTTTTTTTTCAGTTGAATTCGTTGGGCACAGTTTGTTTCTTATATGAACAAAAAATATACTTTTGATTTGAGATTATGAAACTGACTATAAAAACTCATGAAATGCTTGGGAAGTTAATTTTAAGCTGCTGGCTTAAATTGAGTTTAAGTTACTATTAAGAAGTTCTCTGCAACCAATTCTAAAAACAGATTTGGGGGACAATTTGAGAAATCGTTAAATCAAAGTGATGCATATATCAAATATCTTTACATTGTATTTTAAAAGTCTTTAAATTTTTTTCTGAGAAAATGTTTTTTACAGTTCTCCAAAATTGAGCAAGATAATCCTAAATCCTATGTTTTCCTATTAGCAGTGAATTTTGATTTAAACCATCTTTGCAATCTGCCATTTATGTAGCTCATTCTCTAAAAGAACACAAATGTTAAACAATGAAATATTAGAGGTTGCCCCAGTCATTGAGCCTCAAAAGTATTACTGGTCTTGTTCTCAAAGGCACTTCTGTGTTTTATGTGCTGGTCTTCAAACCCTGAAAATGTACATGTGAACTTTCACATTATTCTGCACCCTAGGGCCTCCTGCTCAACAACTGAGATAAGAAAAAAATGCTCTTCAGAGCATTATGGCTCATTAGAGTGCTGTCCAAAATCTCACACATGCTTGATAAAGTTAGTGGAATGTCAGGGCCTCTGCTGTGATTAAAGGATCTAAATGTGACTTGTTAAGCAGCTCAAATATTAGCTCTAATCCCTATGCGTGCAGAGCTCTAAGATCAGGCCTTGTACACACAAAGCTGCAGGTATCGAATACCCTGTTATACTACAAATTTTCCAAATGAGTAGAAGAAAACTGAGCAGGAAACACACAAAGTAAGAGTGGATATCTCTGGATTTCAGAGTTATGGGTGAATTTTTTTCTTTTGTTAATTATTTCTTTTGCAATTTACCTTTATGACAATGGAAATATGGATTTTTTAATGTCAAAAATGACTTTATTTTCTAAAAAGTAGAATAGATGCTGTAGTTATTGGCAGAGCCACCTTGGAGTAAGAACACGATGAATGAAGGTCCTGAATGTATCCTGTCCCTTCCATCATTGCTCAATAATAGGCACCATTGTTGGATACGAATATCAACCTTGGCTTTAAAGATATGCTCATGGTAGGGGTGGTAAACCAGGAGGCTGTGCTGTGCAAGAAAGAACATACAACTAGAAATATAGCGACTTTATACCAATGAGGAAGAGAAGGGGAAAGCTTCATTGTGTAATATACATTTAATACCAGCATCCAATTCACCCCTTCCTCCCACCACTGGGAGGTTAGGGGGAGGGGAGCTGTCAGCCTCTTTCTCTTTAATGTCCTTTGCTTTCCCAAACCACTGACATTAATATTCATGTAAATAGCATTTTATGTAGAATACACATTTTGGTCAAAGAAAGGTAGAAAAAGAGAGTTTTCCTAGGTGTAGGTGGTTGACACAAATGAATGTTCATTTGTGGTTGTTTCTAGGGTATGAAGTGGAGATTTAGGGGGTGCTAATGAGGTTAAAAGTGATATTGGCCTCTGCAAGAAGCAGAGCAGGGAGTGACAAAACCGAGAAGTGAATTTTGTTCTTAATAGTCTCCTGTCTTTATGTCCTCTTCTGTGGCAGCTGCCCTCCCCCACGTCCCTCTGCCTGGCTTTATGCAGGCCTCTGGTTGGATAAACTCCCTGCAATAACACGCCATCACACCGCTTACACCAAATGCCTTCTTTTTTTCATTTTCCTTTTCTTCCCTTAGCTTTCTCCCTGTGTTTCCTTTCATCTTTATTATGTATATATAGAGTTTGCATCATATAAAGAATCAAAACACCGAAAAGTTTGAAAGGCATGAATTTTGCCCCCTTCATATAGTTAATAATTTGGAACGTGGTATTTTGAACTGTGTCAGGATGAGCATCTGCTAACACAATCTGCAACACTAAGCTGCATCCAACCAACTAATTGCAAGTGTGCATGTGCAACACAAAGCAGGATCACCTCCTGTCTGCTGGAGAGAGCTCAGTGAACCCCCTAGATGCTTCAGAAAGTTCAAGGATACAGAGGCAAGGCCAGGTGACTTGCACATGGTCCAAGATCCCTGGGGAAGAGAAACTAAACTTTTCTGCAGTGTAGACATTACAGACTTGACTATGGATTGGAGTCCCCCAAATGGAGCTGGACTGGAAGGAGAGCCCTGGGAAAAGCTAAGATGAGCAAAGAGGTCTGGCAAGGTGGGAGGTGGCATGGCTGTGGGTACAGAGGTTGTTGATACAGACATTCCCACCAAGTTCCTCTTCTAGAGTGTCTGTGGGTTCTGGAGGGAAAGCTATGGTCATACAGAAGCAGGTGACCCTGTGGAGGGACCTCATTAAGGTACTGGTCAGAAACAGGTGTGTATGGGAGTATCTAGATGAAGTTGGGGGCAGCACAGGCAGCCACCTATGAGCAGTAGGTGGCAGTTGTCCAAAGAGCAGAGGATGCCAGCTGTAGTAGCAGATTTCATGGCAGCTATTTTCATCTGTAAAAATGGGGGAAAAAAGAGGACCAACTTCATAGGGTTGTTGTGAAAACTAAATGAATAGTGTGTGCATTTGGCCCATGATGGCACAAATTAAGTCATAATCAGAGGCTAATAAATGTTATCTATTGTTATTTTCATCATTGTTATTTTTGTGAGATCCTTTCTCTCTACTCATACTTATTTTCAAGAAGTTAGATAGTTTGATTTTATGTGATTCAATGAAATGAATTTTGGCCATGTTTTTGATTTTAAGCAGAAAAGTTGCTTCTCAAGATGTATTTGAAAAGAGTTAGATTAAACATTAAGTAGATTGAATTTGAGCAAAGTTTTAAAAATAATTGTGACATCTCAAAGTTGAATTTTTACTGAATAAAAAAAAATTGGACTCTAGTGTCATTTTTTGCTCTAGGAAGATTGTAAGAATAACACTTGGTAGAGGTTAATATAATATTGAAAGTAGTAATTTTAACAGTTTTGAACTAATTTTCAAAGACGTAATTGAAATAATTTTCAATAGACATCAGTCTTTATTTCTTAGCAAATTACAGTGATTAAATTAACTGCAGGAAGCATCTCATTTGAAGATAATAGGAGTCTGTTGAGGATTGGTAGGGAAAAATGAATGATACATGTTCTATTCAAGACTTCACTGCTGAAACATTTTTCATCACTCTTTCTGTCTGCTATAATTTATATAGTCAAGGCATAATCATCAAATGCAGCTTCCTTTACTGTATTTGGGATAAAAAACTAATTTAAATGAAGAATGAGAATAATGCTTTTCCAAAGATTAAAGTATAGATTTTTATTTTAAGGGGGTGCGTAATATGCCAATTCAAAAGAAAATGATGTTACACTTATAGAACTCTGTGAAAGTTGAAAAGAAAGTTTTGTTCCTTATTTGCGTATTTTCAGGATTATATCTCTGCTTCTTTATGAAATTGAACAGTGGACAAGGACGATAATGTTACACTATTTATTTCAGACATTTGAAATTACTCCTTTTTTGAAATGAGGATATTAAAATGCTGAGTGTTAGGGAAATTTGGCGTGGATGAAAAACGTAAAATGATCTTTATCCGCCATCTCAGGTTGGGGCTTTTTTGAGGTGGTAAAGTGGTTTTTATCAGAGGAAGATAGCATCATATTTCTTCAAGATCTCTCTAAACTCAAAATGATTTAGATAGTACATCTGAGTCTGAGTACTAGAAAAGCATCTGCAGCCACCTTTAGTTGTACATGGAGATATAACTTTTTAAGTTTTAGTGTAACTATAAAAGTTGTCTGGTTTTTACTCCATCAGTACTCTTGATTTACAGAATGGGAAAAGCTGTTTCTGTTCTTTCTGGATGGAATGTCTACCTAGAGGTTCATGCTATTGCTTATACATCAATTACATATACTGATAACCAAACTTTTCTTGACTTGATTCTAAATTAAACAATACTGGGACTGCAAGGTTCAAGGCAAAAAGAAAAAAAAATTTAAAACTAGCTAATTAATACTCAGAAATTTTCATACAAATACTAATTATTGCATCATGAAACAATGTTGTTTTCACTGCTTTGGGAAGTAGAAAGAAGTGACATAAAATCTTGTATGGAGAGAAAGGAAGAGCTGCTGTATTACTAGATATACCAAATGCAAAGGCATAGACATGAACGAAAGCCAATAACTTGGCACTCAGTACACCTCACAGTCACTTACTTTTACATTATTCCTGGTTTTACTATTATAATTTCAAATTGTTATAGTTGGAAAATGTTTAGATATGACATTACCTTGTAATTTAACATACAAAACTAGAACTGTAAGGAATAAATTTTGGACAATATGGAGTGCAGGTTGTAGAAGAGAAAAATGCCTAGATTTATTTGACATGAAAATGGAGGGCTTCTTACTCTAGTATGATATTTACAGTATTTCTATACTTAAATTTTGGCCACAGAAGTAGTCTTACTGGTTATG
>NW_006438073.1:813893-848934 GCF_000325575.1 Pteropus alecto | reverse complement strand
CATCTATCTATATCTTTCCATCCATCCATCCATCCATCCATCCATCCATCCATCCATCCATCCATCTGTCATCTATCTATCATCCATCATTCATCTCTTTCAGAGAATAAAAGCAAAGAGAGATTCTCTTAATTTATTCTATCAGGCCAGCATTACCCTAAACCAAAACCAGACAAAGACATTACATAAAAGAAAACTAAAGACCAATATCTCTCATGAATGTAAATGCAAAAATCCTTAACAGATATTAGCAAATAATCCAAAAACCATCCATCCATCCATCCATCCATCCATCCGTCATCTATCTATCATCCATCATTTATCTCTTTCAGAGAATAAAAGCAGAGAGAGTAATTCTTAATTTATTCTATCAGGCCAGCATTACCCTAAACCAAAACCAGACAAAGACATTACATAAAAGAAAACTAAAGACCAATATCTCTCATGAATGTAAATGCAAAAATCCTTAACAGATATTAGCAAATCAAATCCAAAAATGTATAAAAAGACGTATGCTCTATGACCAAGTGAGATTTATCTCAGGTATGCAAGGCTGATTCGACATTTGATAATCAATTAATATAATTCATTACATCAACAGACTACAAAATAAAATCATGTGATCATATTAAAAGATAAGGAAAAAACTTTTGACAAAAATCCAATACACATTCATGATAAAAACTCAAAAAAACTAGGAAGAGAGAGGAAGTTTCTCAAATTTATAAAGGCAACCTACAATAAACCTACAGCTAACATCATATTTGATAAAAAACTTGAAGCTTTCCTTCTAAGATAGAGTACAAGGCAAAGATGTCTTCTCACTATACCTTTTCAACATGCTAGAAGTTCTAGTTAATTCAATAAGGCAAGAAAAGGAAATAAAAAGTACAGATTGGGAAGAAAAACATAAAACTCTCTTTGTCTGCAGATGATATGATTATCTATGAAGAAAATCTGAATGATCAATAAAAAAACTCCTGAAACTAATAAACTATTATAACATGTTTTCAGGATACAAGGCAAATATATAAAAGTCAATTGCCTTCTTCTATATCAACAATAAACAAGTGGACTTTGAAATACAAAACACAATATATTTATACTAGTGCCCCCCCAAATGAAATTCTTAGGTATAAATCTAACAAAATATATACAAGGTCTATATGAGAAAAACTACACAACTTTGATGAATAAAATCAAAGAACTAAATAAATGAAGAGATATTTCATGTTCATGGATAGGAAGCCTCAACATCGTCAAGATGTCAATTCTTCCCAACTTGACCTACAGATTCAATACAATCCCAATTAAAATCCCAGCAATTTATTATATGATATTGATAAATTGATTATAAAGTTTATATGAAGAGGCTAAAGACCCTGAAGAGCCAACATAATATTGAAGGAGAATAACAAAGTTGGAAGACTGATGTCACCCAATTTCGAGACTTACGACAGAGTTCCAGTAATCAAGACAGTGTGGTGTTGGCAAAAGAACAGACAAATAGTTAAATGAAACTGAATCAAGAGCCTGGAAATAGACCCCTATAAATACAGTCGATTGATCTTTGACAAAAGGCAAAGGCAATACAATAGGGCAAAGATAGTCTCTTCAAGAAATGATGCTGGAACAACTGGATACCCATATGCAAAAAAAAATTAATCTAGACAGACTTCACACTCTTCACAAAAATGGATGAGAGACCTAAATGTAAAACGCAAAACTAAAACACCGAGAAGATAATATAGGAGAAAACCTAGATGACCTGGATATGGTGATACTTTTTTAGGTGCAACACCAAAGACATGATCAATGAAAGAATAATTGATAAAATTAAAATTAAAATTAAAAACTGCTCTGCAAAAGACAATACAATGACAATGAGAAGACAAACCATGGACTGGGAGAAAATATTTGCAAAAGACACATCTGATAAAGGACTGTTATCCAAAATATACAAAGAATGCTTAAAACTCAACAATAAGAAACCAAACAACCCAATTAAAAATGGGCCAAATAACACACATCACTGAAGAAGATACACAGATGGCAAATAGCATACAAAAGGATGCTCCATATTGTATGTCACCAGGGAAATGCAAATTGAAACAAAACTATATAATACCATGAAACATCTATTAGAATGGCCAAAATTTGGAACACTGACAATTCAAAATACCACTGAGGATGTGGAACAAAAGGAGCTCTCACTCATTGCTGGTGGGAAGATAAAATGGTACAGCTACTTTAGCATATAGTTAATTCATACTCTTACTTTATGGTCCAACAATCATGCTTAGTATTTATGCAGAGGAGTCGAAAACTTATGTTCACGTACAGATCTGCACATGGAGGCTTAACAGCAGCTGTATTCATAATTGCCAAAACTTGGAAGAAACCAAGATGTCCTTCAGTAGTTGAATGGATAATCTGTTGTACATCCAGACAATGGAATATTATTTAGTGCTAAAAGGAAATTAGTTATTAAGCTATGATAAAAAAACCAAAACCAAAACAAAAAACAAAAAAACAACAACCTATATGATGTTCTGGAAAAGACAAAACTTTGGAAGCTAAAAAGAGATCAGTGGTTTCCACGGGTTAGGGGAGAGGAAAGATGAATAGGCAGAGCTCTGAGGATTTTTAGGATGGAGAAAATACTACATATGGTATTATAATGATGGCTATATGTCATCATGCTTTTGTCCATACATGTATTATGTACAACACCAAAAGTGAACCCAAAGGTAAACTATGGACTTTGGGTAATTATTATGTGTCTGTGTAGCTTCATCTTTGGTAAACATACCATTCGGGTGAGTCATGTTTATAACGAGGGAGGCTATGCATGTGTAGGGGAAGGGGATACATGGGAGATATCTCTAACTTCCTCTCAATTTTATTGTAATCTTAAAATTGCTTTGAAAAATAGTCTTTAAAAAAAAAGAATCTGTTTTTTAAACATATGGTTTAAGTGGAGTTGTTATTGCTTATGGGAAACATTTTCCCATGGCAAAATTCCAAGAAAGCAGATGGAAGTTCTAAATCCATGTGCATGTCTTTCTAGGTCTAGCACACCTCAGAGATGTTGCGTGTTCAGTCCCAGACCACCATAAAGTGACTATTGCAATAAAGCGAGTCACACAAATTTTTTTGTTTCCTGGTGCATGTGAAAGTTATGCTTACACTATCCTGTAGTTTGTTAAGTTTGCAAATAGGATTATGTCTAAGAAACAATGTACATACTTTAATTGAAAAATACTTTATTGCTAAAAAATGCTAACCTTCATCTGAGCCTGTTAGAAAAATGGCGCCAATAGATTTCCTCAGGGCAGGGGTGCCGCAGACCTTCGATTCATAAAAAAACGCAACGTCCGTGAAGCACGATAAAGCGAAACATGATAAAGCGAAGTATGTCTGTATTTAAAAGCAAAGTAAAAATGTATTTTGAGGCGTGTTGAAAGGGATTCTAACATTATTTTCACGTTATCTTTTAGAAAACATTTAATTCCAGGAGATCTCAGTTTCATGATTTCCTGCTAGTTCACTACACAGGTCTTCTTTCCTATGATAGAATTCTCTGCCTCATTCTCCAGGAGTGACACTGGATATTTATTACCCTGGCCAAGTTATTATTATTTTTTTGCCTCTATTTGGGTTTGACGTGGTAGGATTCTGATTTCTCCTGTGCAGTCGAGTCCAGGTAGAAATCTCATGATCCCCTTTCCTGTCTTTTTTCTTGTACAGATCAGAAGCAACAGAACTGGAAGAAAGAAGTTCATAGCTTTTTGGTATGTAATTGAAAAATTCTTCAAAATTAATTTGTTAATGATATTTATGGCCCTAAGGGCCTGTACTCCACTTTGTTATCCTAATTTGTGAACCAAATTATAATACAATTTTGGTATATTGATCACTTTGTTAGGGTCAATGCAGAGGGAAGCTAATCGTATTGATAAATAACCAACTACATTCAGTCCTCTGGATTCTCCTTGAAAATAGATTCATGGAAAATAGATACTTTTCAGTGGAAGAGTTGTTTAGTAAAGTGATTTATTTATGAAATTATTTTTTTTTAACCTCGTCAGTGGTTAGGAATATACCATAACTATCAAAGTATCGTAGAACTATAATTATGTGAAAAATCTATTTTACAAGCAACTGTGTTTTTAGATGCCCAATAGTAAATTGAATGCTTTAGAAATGAGACATTTATTGATCTAAATTTACTAATAATCAAAATAAAACATTTATATTTAACATTATAGTATAAAAGTAAAATAATTTAAAGATATTTCTGCTTTTAAAATTCAAAACATGGTCTAGGCAAGACTGGAGTTCTCTATATGTGTGTAATTCTTTTTATTATTCTTTTGATTTTCTATTTATAAAATGATCTAAAAAGAATTATATGTTTTAGCTCCTGACTGGGACATACATTTCTTGTTGGGTTTAACTCCTTTTAAAGATGAAATACAACCCTAAAGTTGCTGGGGAATGCAAGGGAAACATTCTTTTCACAGCTGTCTGGGAAGGACACAACCTTTTATGACCCAATGGATATAACTGAACTTCTGGTAAAATTTCTAGAAACATTAGTGTATTAATTTAAGTACTGTTTTTCTCTATGAGCCAAATAATAATAATCATGATTTTTTTCCCAGAATATACTTCTTACTACTGTTAATTTTCTTGAAACAGTCATTGAAACATTATTACTGCTGACCTATTAGTCACCATCATTCTTTTTGGTGACCATTGACCTTCTGCAGTAATTAAAACCCATGGTCCTTGTCGTCCAACTCACTGACAAAAAAAATTAGTTTTGGTGCATATCATGGCTGTTCAGAAACAAACTCCTATTGTTTCCACATGTGTGAACTAAAAGTACATGTTTATTGATGAGATAGATGTATGACTCAGTCAATAAGGCTACCGTGTTACTTACCATAGTAAAGAATACTTTTTTTGCCATCGCATTTGACGCTTCATCAAGGAATTTTGAGTCATATTTGTCATTGAAGATTTACAAAGCTGGTTACCCTAAGATGTTGACAAAAATGGGTGGATTTTACCATCTTGAAAAGTTGTCAAGTACTATTTCTAATAAAATATTCTGATCCTCAGACTAGGTGTGTTTTGAGGGAATCCTGCATTGGTTGAACGACTGGATTAGATTAAACTCTATGTTCTCTTGTAATATAAAACTTGATATATCTTATAGAGAATGGTAATTAATTATGCCACTCAAATTAGGTAATTCGAGTCTTGTTAAGCATAGAAATTCTTGCCTCAAACAGACTCAGGGACATAGCATAGTGGTAAAGAGGGCAGGGACTGAACTCGGATGGCCTGGGTTTAAATCTTGTCTCTGACGCTAGCCGTGTGACTTTGGTCACATTACTTAACTCTTAAGTGGCTCACTTTCCCCACTTGTTAAATGGAGACAATAATAGTACTTCATGAACCTGGTGCAAGGGTCTAATGAGTTAATATGAATGGAGCTCTTAGAACAATAATTGGAAAATAGTTAGGCACTCAATAAATGTTAGTTATGATGGCGATGAATGAATGCTACAGTCATCAGCTGAGGCATCTGTGTATCTGGGAGATTTTATGCATTTGGCACTAATCCTCCTAATTTATGGCCTTTAAGAATGTGTTGTACCTGGAAATGATTTGTAGAAATTCCCAAGAACTTATTTCTTCAGATATCCTTCGTATTGTCTTGGTTCCATCCAAAGCCAACATGAAGGCAGAACTTGACTCTTCACTGCTTTCTACCTACACTTCTACCACCCTGCTTCCCTCCATTTTCAGGGCTCTGTCTCTCATCTTCCTCTCATCGCCTCATGCAGGCCTTTCTGCACACACTCAAATGCTCTGGATCTCAATAAAGGGCTTGTTATAGTATTTTTAAAGCAAAGCTAGATGGTTACCCAAGAGAAAGTCTAGAACCAGCTACTAGGACAACCAAATGTTCTCCAACTTGATGCAAAAGCATATTGATAATTTCCATCTTTACCACTGTCATTAAGCAATAGTAAAAGACTACTGCCTATATAGTCACTCTGAGATAAGCATCGTTTTCAGCCCATGTGCAAGTAGTGGGAGTCAACAGTATATATTTAGTTCTCATTCATGTGTGCCTAAATTTCTGGTTCCATGGTTATTTTGAGTTCTGCACAGAGTTATGTTTTCTTTTATATTTAAAAAAATTTTTTACAGTTTACAATCTGCACCTTTTAAAGTGTACAGCCAGTGGCATTAAGTACATTTGTGTTGTTATGCAACCATTGGCCCCATCCATCCCATAACTTTCCATCCCGGAGAACTGAAATTTTAAACTCGTTAAACAGTAAGTCTCCATCTATCCCTCCCCACTGTCCCTGGAAACCACCATTATACTTCCTGCCTTTATGATTTTGACTATTTGAGGTACTTCATATAAGTGGGATTATACAATGTTTGTCTTTTTGTGATTGATTTATTTCATTTAGCACAATGTCCTTATTTCATTTAGCACAATGTATTTCACTTAGACAAACAAATTATACAATGTTTTTTTTGTGACTGATTTATTTCATTTAGCACATGTTACAACATATTGTAGACTTTCCTTCTTTTTTAAAGCTGTATAATATTCTGTTGTATGTATATGCCACATTTTGCCTCTCCATTCATTCATCGACTGACAACTCGGGTTACTTTCACGTCTTAGCTATTGTGAATAATGCTGCCATGAACATGGAGGTACAAATATCTATATGAGACTCTGCTTTCAATACTGTTGGGTTTATACCCAGAGTGAAATTGATAGATCATATGGTAATTCTACTTTTATTTTTTTGTGGAACCACTATACTGTTTATCACAGCAGCTGTACCTGATTTCATTTTCACCAATAATCTTACAGAATTCTGAAGTACAGAATGCTTGTCTAATTATTTTGACATATTCCTACTGGGCAGTGAATATTGCGAATTTTCATGTGAATACATTTTGAAAACAAGGTTATATTTTTCCTATTCTTTTTTTCTTGCTGTGCCTATGGGAGTTATGTTCTAAGACCTACTTAATGTTAATTTATGTCACCAGGTGATTCAGAGTGTCACTGGACTTTTTCCAGAATGGAAACAGGTGGGGCCAAGTCTCATACCTCTGATGGAAAAACAACCTGAACTCCAAGGATTTCTTGGCTCATTTTAAAATAAGCCCTATGTTAAAATCCTGTGTGCTGGCAGAGAAGGAATAAATGACCACATATGTTTTCTTCTTGAAGGCTCGTAATTTTTTTTTTTTTTGCCTAAAATATACCAAAGTGAACAGAAATGGGGACAACTGGATTACACAGAGAGAATTGGCTAGCTGAAGAAATACTTATTTAGACGTTCTCTGAGACAGAATCTGAAAGCTTTTCAAATTTTCAAGAGGGCAGGTTAACATTTGAGCTATTATTTTTTTCTGGTTAATAATATTTGTGTTTTCTTAAATTTTGGTTTGAAAATGTAAATATAGCTTTCTAAGGGCAGAATCTAAAGCTGATAGGTGTTAGCTGAAAATCTCAAATTATTTTGAGGTTATTTCCACAAATTTTGGGGGCACTTTTCCAGAAAAGTTTCTGCATTTGTTGTTTATAGACAGTGTGAGAAGAAGGGAGGAGGAATAAACTTACTTTAGAAGCAAAAGTTTTCTTGTTGACAGATATCTCACTTTCTCTTAGTTTATTAAACTCAGTAGAAACAACATCTTTCCTAATAAAATTACCATCCAACTACAGAGATCCAAAAAAGGAACTAACTACCTTGTGTATATATTAGTTTACTTTCCTCAAGAAACATTTAAACATAACTTTAAAAGAATTTTTAGAAAAGACTTTTATTCATGATTAATGAGGCACAAGGAGCTCTTGTCAGTCTAGGCCAGGCTATGCTGTGGCAGCAAATTAACCCTAACATCTCAGTGGCTTAACACAATGAGCTTTTATTTCTTATTCACACTATATGTCCAATGCTCGTTGACATGAGAATGGGAAGGCTTGTCTGCTCCATATAATTACTCAGGGGTGCAAGCTGACTGAAGCTTCACCACCTTGTGACAACACCACGGCAAAGGGCGGCTTCTGGATCTGCCATGACAAGAGAAGAGAGTGTGGAACTCTCAAACTCTTCTCCAGACTGGAAATTTTGCACAGCCCGTTGACCAAACTAATCCTGTGGCTGATCCCTGGGGGCTGAGAGAGGAGAGAAAAACTGCCTGATGTCTTCTTTGATGAACTTTCCTGGAAATTCCTGCATTAGGCATCTCTATAAAACAACTTTCTTTCCTAAATCAGTCACTTTTATAATTTCTTATAAGGTTTTTCTCTGTACATAAGTTATTTTAATCTTTTAAAATTAATTTCACATTTTTTAATTGCTAACTGTAGGTAGGAATAAATAAAAGAAGGTTTACTTAGAAGGAACTCTTGAGGGTATAGATATAATCAACAATAGATGAATATCTGGAAAAATGTCTTTCATACGTCTATCTATCTATAGACTTTATTTGTATTATCAATAGTATTTTATTATTTCTTTCTCTTTTCAATAAAACCATCACTTGAAATTAATGTATCTCCAAATACAGTGAGGATTGATTGCAGAATCAATTCATGAGATATCAAACTAGAAAACAAGCTATACTTAATCTAATTGCTTTTTGGTAGTGAGATTTATTTCAGACATATAGACTATGTTTTTATTATTAATTTCTATAATTAATGCATTATAGTCAGAAAACATAATCCTATTAAATTAATTTTATGAAATTCATCAAACTTCTCTTTGTATACTACTTTGTCAGTTTTTGACAATGTACTATGTGTGCTGGAAATGAGCGTGCAGTCTGTTTCTCAAGTATAGACTTCTGTGTATCAGAATTTACTAATTTGTGCCATTTGGGTCATCCCCCTTTCTGTTCACTTATTGTCTGCTTAAGCTACTGATTTCCAAGAGATGTGTGCTATAATCTTCAACTATAATTGCTGAGTTATTTATTTCTCTTTCCAGTTTCGTGAGGTATCGTTGCTTGATATATTTTGAGGCAATATATTTATATGTTTATGAAGGTTATATTTTCTGGCTTTATTTTTTGTTATTAATCTATAATAGCTTTATTATTTTATATTAATTTTATATTTTCAGATATTAAAATTGTTACCACAGCCTTAGCAGATATTGCCAGATTTCCAAAATGGCTGCCCTAATTTACACTCTCACCAGCAGAGTTTGAGAGTTTTCCTTGGTATCGTCAGCCTTTTAAAATTTGACAATTTTGGTGGGTGTTTAATGGTATTTATTTGCAATTGCCTTGCATGTCCCTCATGGTTAACGAGGTCAAGCACCTTTTCATATGTATGTTGGCTAATTGATATTCTCCTTTGTGAAATGGCTCTTTAGTCTTTTCTCATTTTTCTCTTGGATTTTTTGCCTGTTTCTTATCGATTTATAGTTCTTTAAACATTCTGGTATGTAGCCTTACATAGGTTATATGTATTGGACATATCTTTTCTCATTTGTTGGCTTGCTTTTACAATCCCTATTGTCTTTCAGTGAATAGAAATTCTTAATTTTAGTGTGTTCTAACTAATCGAGCTTTCCGTTTATGGTTAGAGCTAATGAGAAATGACTATTTCCTATAAATGGGACTGAGACAATTGGTTATTAATTTAAAAACTGAAACTTGACTCTTATTTGAAATCATAGTAAAAAATTAATTACAAGTAGATTATAGATGTAATATGAAAGGCTAAAAAACCCCTGAAAGTTCTAGAAGAAAAGGTAGGATAATATCCTTATGATCATAGGATGATAAAATTAACAGCAAAGAAAAAGCACTTGCCAGTCATCTTTACAATCTGGAGTCTTTCTATTAGTGAACACTACATCCTTCCATTTATTTAGATCTTTTAATTTCTTTCAATAATATTTTATAGATTTCTTCATAGAAATATTACACATATTTTGTTGGATTCATTCCAATGTATTTGGAATTTTATGATGTTGCTATATATGTATCTTCCTAAAAATTTTATTTTCATGCTATTTGTTGCTAGTATATAGAAACATTGATTTTTACCTATTGACCTTGCATCTAGCAACCTCTCTATGTCCAGTTTTTAGTTTTAATAATTCATGTATAGATTATTTTCTACATGTAAAATCATATCATCTGAAAATATTGACAGTCTTTATCTTTTAATCATTATAATTCTTACCAGTTTTTAAATAAGTACTTCTGATATAATGTCATTATAATAAGCATTATTAGTTTATAATAAGCACCTTTGGTTTATCAAAAGAAAAGTTTCAACATTTCACCAACAAATGTGTGATAGAAGTAAGAATCACCTTACTTCCTGAAAATGGAGGAGTAAGGACTTCTTTGTTTGGCTTCCAAGAGGAATTTGAGAAGGGCTTGACTTGGCAGTTCATCTCTGATGCACGTGATTTCAGCTGGAGTGGTTGAAACAGGAGCATTTACTTCCAGGATCACTTGTACATCCTCAAGTCTGGAGCCTTGGTGCTCCTTGGCTTCTTCACACGACATTTCATTCCCCCGGGTCTGTCCACATGGCCTGGCTTTTACAGTGTGGCAGCCTCAGAGTAAATGGACTTTGTAAGTATCATCTGACTTCTCTTGGCACAAGCGTTCCTCTTTCCGAGCTAAAATTTCATGAGGTCATAGAAATTGCAATTAAACATATCCATTTAATTAAAAAACAATTTGTAATACAAACATAACCAAATTCCACGAGTATGAAGTATAACAAAATAGATGATTCCTTATTTTTGTGAAGATCGACTTTTGAGGTTAGATGAAGTTATCTAGGGCAGTGGGAGGGGAGCAGGTGCGTGTATGAGCTGAATGTGAAAAGGTAGGCATAACACAGTGTGTAGGTGAAGTGTGAGTAGGAAAGGATGAAATGAAGAGAGTGGGTTGGCCGCAGGAAGTTGGGCAGACCACAGGAAGCTGGCTGGAAAAAAAAAAGGTCTTTGCCTCCACTTAATTAAAAGCAAGAATAAAATAACCCAAAGACAAATGGAAAATCTCACACATAAAGTCTATAATGGGATGGAAACAACAACAGAAAAAATAAGCACACATGTGTTCAGAGAAAGGCGAACCAAAGTGGCTGGCCAATTGCGATCTACTCAGTAATTTTTGTATTACTTCTCAGGACTTTATGCAGTAAGAGAGTCTAATTAAAAAAGAGCAAAAAATTGTTTTAGAAATAAATACAAAATATTGTTTTAAAAACTTAGATTTCTGAGTTTATCATTCTAGTAGTTAAAAATATGCTCTATTGAAATCAAACGAGTGCTAAACTAGAGAGTCAAAAGGATATTTGTCTTCAGCCTCAAGCTAAATAGTGTATTTACATTTTTGTCCACCAGGTGTCTCTTTGCTTACGTGTTATGATTCCAGAGAGAGCTATTCCTGAAGACAGTAGTTTACATGGATTGTGTCAACAAACGTCTCAATTTTGGAGTTCTTAAGAATGGCTTTAACTTATGTGTTCCTCCTAAAGAATGAATAGATAAGTTTCGGATACATTTCTCACTTTGGCTTCAGAAATTTTGGAGACTTTAACCCAGAATTTTCAGTAGACACAAAATTTAGGTACTTGCTTGAGGATTGTTAGCGGGCTGATACTGATAGAAGCTTTAGATTCAACCACCTGCCCATTGAGGGTTCCAACCAGGAAGTCAGCCCCACATTATTTCTGGATGAAGCCTCAACAAGGATGCTCAATTCCAAAATAAGCTGCGTTTGGCTCTCCAGTGTCTCTTCTAGGAGCTCTATGCCTTGGTGCTCAGACTGTTCAAAATCATCCTATGGCTTCTGGTCTGCGGTACAAGGTATCAATTACTGTCAGTCACAGACAGCCCCTCTGAATTGTCGACATTTGGTAATAGTTTACTCACTTTAGCTTGTGTTAAAGCGGAGGCTGTTTCAATACAAGTCGACATATCTATTAGCTGCCTACTATACACCTGGCCTGGAGCATCTATCACAATTATTGGATTCTTTCATTTCATAAGAATGTAATGGGATTTACTGAGAAACTAAGAGTGCTGCTCAGGAGAAGTTGAAAAGGCAAAAGTTATTATAAGAGACAACTTATAATAGGTAATGTTACTTTAGAGTTGATGTGAAGACTGAAAACAGTTTGCAAAAATTCAAAAATTCTGCCAAATATCATTATAAGAGCCTCCAGAGAAGTCACCCTATTCTTGATAAAGGCAGCTCTTCCCCATTATGCACAGCAGGTCAGCTCCTTTGGTCTCTACCTCTCCTGTCTGAATAGGCCTGAGGCACTTACTACCTTTGCAAAATTATAAGGCCCATTAAAGTGTTATGTCTCAAGGAAGGAGCTAACCAGACATAAGAGGAATTTTAGCTCCAACTCCAGAGCAATGGGTGCAAACAGGAGTCAGCTTTTATAATAGTTTTTTTTTTTTTTTTCTGGCTTCCTTCCAGCCAGCAATGGTCCCGTGGCAGAGGCCACTTCTACCTGAGGAATGCCTGTTCACTTTGGCGGAAAGTGTGTTTGGTGGGAGATTGTTTGGCAAAGCTGAGTTAAAGTGATTGGCTGCCTCAGAACGGCACATACACAGTCTGGCTTTCACAAGCAGAAAATACGATTATTATTCATGTGGTGAAATTTGGGGATGTGAATTTAAGAAAGGTAAGGGCCATCTGAATTTGCTGTTCTTGTCTGGCTCAGTTTAGAGCACTGCATCTGCTCTCACCCCCACAGGCTAGAGTGAAGACAACTAGGCAATCAGGTGTCACATAGGGGCTGCCAGTGTAGGGAGCCAGGGTGTATTCCTGAGATAGACTGTGGTGAACCTTATAATGGATGCTTTGCCAGGGGCTACCAATGCTCCCTGTGATCTTGTCACTGGCCCAGGGGTCCTTTCCGTACATGATGTAGCTTCTTGGGGCTAGTATTAACCTTTGAGAAGGCTCTTTGTGTTCTGATCACAAATCCCTTAAATCATCCCTAAGCGTGAGCTAGTTTGGATCATAGCATGACTGGCTCCTAGAAGTTTCTTGGGTCTTTCACTGGGCTTGGAGAGGAGACAGGTGTACAAGGTGTGCAGGTTTTACCTGCGCTGGTGCACAAGGCTGCTGCTAGTGTGCGTGTGTGTGTGTGCACGTGCGAACACGCTTCAGGTATGTGCAAGTATGTTTTGCAGGATCCCGGTCTATGTAATAATTTGAATACCCCAAAGCCAGATTATTAGCCTGATTCTGGAGGGATGGTGGAACCAATCACTCAGGGGGCTGGCATAGTGGAATTTAAGACAACCATGGGAACAGAATCAACTGTGTAGAGAGGCTGGTGCTCCTCGAGCAGCTGGTCGACCCCAAGCTCTGGTGAAGAGAGAATGCCTCGGTCGGGAGCAACCGCACAGAGTGCACATACGCGGAGCCACGCTGTGGCCCGGGAGAGGAATCCGCGAGGCTTGTTTGCCTGAGCTCAAGGGCATGCTGTGCATGTAGGCGTGTGAACCATAATTTCGAATTCCGGTTCTGGAAGTCTGCAGAAGGGCGGGAGATCTCTCCAGTCCCGAGATGCAAGGGAACTTCATGCCTCTCAGACGGGCATGGCCAACAGCCATTTGTGTTTGGTGCAGGATCTTCCAGGAGGGAAAAACGGGAAATTGTTTGAGATCTCTTGCAGTTTGCCACCTGCTTGTTACTCTGGTAAAATGTTTTGGGAGCAGAGATTGGGATTATTGGCTGAAAGAGAGTTCCCCCAGCCCCTACGTTGTTTGGAGTTTTATGTCTGAGCTTTGCATGTCAGGACTGACAGCTTACGTGGAATTGCAAGAAAGAGAAGTAAGGAAGAGGCCTGCCGATCTCCTCAGCTGATGTATCACAGTGTTTAGAAGTGTTGAAAATAATTTTAATCACCATAGTTTCCGTTTTTTAAAAAGCTATGGCTCTTAGAGCCATCTGTCAGTTCATCAACGTGGAGAAACAGCAGAAAAGAATGCAGTGAAATGAGTGGAAAACTTGATAAAATAAGGGAATATAAATGAAAAAGAAAGAATGAGCATATTTTAAAGCAATAGGGAATGAACTTGAACCAACGTGACAGTAGAGCTCAAATTAAAAAGAAAAAATTTCGAAATAATTTGCATAAAGTCATTTTTCCTTTCATAAATTTTCTGGACAAGATAACAACCATGGACCGCTCCGCTCCTTATGTCACTGTAGGTATGGTCACCAGGTCACCTTGCATTTTGCTTGCTTCTCTCCTGCTCTGCCTTGACAAGAGAAATCTGCTGATTGGCAAAACTAATGGATTATTTCATGTCCTTTGTTTTTCTTTATGAGCAAAGATGAATTTTCTCTCCTGCTTCCCATGGCATTACATGGTAGACTATCATTTAACAGAAGATGCTTGCTTACAGTTATCATTGCTAGTTAAGTCTACAGTTTGTTGCCACATGTATTACGTGCTTTTTGGTGACTGAAACTTCTGCCTCAAGAATGACCAGCGTTTTCTGTTTCCTCTTTAGCTCTAGTTTCTGCATTAAGGATAATTCACATTGTTCGTCTGTGATCATGGACTTTCTAGAAATCCATTTGTTGCTCTAAGGATGTCTTAAATGCTAGCATTATAATTTTAAAGGATAAGTGTGTTATGAATTAACCTGTAGGTTTTAAAATTTTTAGTTCAGAGTTATGTTTTTCATATAAAGCTCTGTGAGAAAGAGAATAAATCTAGCCTATAGTTTATTTCAATTGGAAAAATTATCTTGAAATCACAATAAATTGTCTTCTTTAAAAAAAAAAAAAACCCGTTAAAACGTTAGGCGTGATGCTTAATTTGCTACATCAGCCCAAAGGTTATAATGTCTATTGGAGAATAATCAAGACAGGTACTTTTGCATCAGTTGAACCTATAACTCTGTTTAGTGAGTTTGTTTTTGTTCATAAAAGATAATTATACTAGCATTTACCTTCTTAATCAATAGAGCATTTGTTTCATATTGATATTCTTGGTTTATTTTCTGGTTTTAAAATGATACGAGATCATATTTCTGACTTAACTAACTTACCAAACAGATACTAAAATAATTACGAGAATAAATTTGCATTTTGTTTGTGCCTAGAACAAAACAGAATGATTCTCCGCCAGCGTCTTAGTTCGGGATGCTAACAAAATTCCATAAAGTAGGTGGCTCATCAACAACAAGAATTTATTTCTCCCAGTTCTGGAGGCTGGAAGTCCAAGGTCAAGGTGTCAGCATTGTCAGGTTGTGGTGAGGACCCTCTTTTGGGTTGTGGACTGTTGATTTTTCCTTATATCCTCACATGGAGGAAAGACCTCTCTGGCATCGTCTTAGGAGGGCTCCCATTTATGAGGGCTCCAACCTTGACCTAATTGCTTTCCCAAAGCCCAGCCACCTAACAGCATCACATTGGGGATTAGATTCAACATATAAATTTTGTGGAGGACACAAACATTTAGTCTGTGACAACCAGTATATGTTAAGGAAAATATCTTTATGTTAAAGAAAATCTCTTTTTTGCAATTAACTTTATTATTCATTTGATAATGAAATGTGTTGTCTACTTCTCAATGACAGAGTTTATCAGGAATATATTTGATATCATTTCACAACTTAAAATTAATGACCTCATTCTTTTGGCTAAGTCTCATGGTGCATCGTGTTAAGAAACTGTTCTTTAAAGATAACTGTGTCCAATTTGACTGAGAAAGTGATTTCCTTAAACTCTGAAACAAGGCACCAAAACTGTCGCTGGGAGAATAGATTGGGGAGCTTAATCAACCTCAAAGTGTGAAAGCGATTTTATTTGATGAAACCTGTTGTTGCATTTGCTCAAACCCTCCAGTTACGTGCTAATTCCATTAGGAAGAAGAGTTTTCTATAAAAAAGCTATTTCTAAGTAATTGTTCCCATTCTAGGTAATTGTTACCACTCATCGTGCACAGTGCCCTGCATATTCTTCGTATGATAGTTCATTTAATTCTCACAAAAACCCTATGAGTTGGTTGTTATTATTTCTGCTTAACAGAGGAGGCATCTGCTATTCAGAGAAATGAAGTGATTTTTATAAGTTTCCACATTTAACAAGTGACAAAATGAAATCTGTTTGACAGATCTGTGCATGCGGTAGCTTAAAAATATTTCTTTTTGGTTGTGTGGGGTTTGGAAACCCTCCTTATACTTTAAACTGTCACCTAAGGTTTTTGTCATATGTTTAAATCATTGTGAAAGATGTAATTTCTAGCATGTTATAAATCTTGATGGTAAAAATGGTTATACTTCTCTTGAAATATATACAATAAAACATTGTATTAATAATGTGTCCCATTATTTTTTTTAAAAAGTAATATTTGGAGTTTTTTTAAATGGAGAATTTCCATTTTACTATCCCATTGGTTTTTATCCAATTAGACATTTTTATGCTTAAAAATATTTTATGGATTATAATGCATTTCACAAAAAATACATATTTAAATTGAAATTAACTTTTAAAATTTGGGGTGACATAATTATTTATGCCATAAAATATTTTATTTTGAATAAGTTATCATTACAATTATTATTGATACATAATTTAAAAAACAACATGAATAAGTTACATATTTTGACAATGATGATTAATACAATATTTCATTACTTAATGAGATAGATGAGACTTTCTTATTATGTAACATGTACATGGATATTATTTATTGCTAGAATGAGAGTTCAGAAATAATTTTAATCTTATTCTTGATTTTTATGTACGTAATCACTTAAGACTATGTTTCACATAAATAAATGGGAATGGAACACTTTTTAAACTCCTTCCAAATATATACCAAATACCACGTGGTGATCAACCACAACAACTACTTTTAATGATTAACAGATGATTAAAATAGAGTTTTCTTTAATTTTGTTAAAATCAAAGAATTGGAAACCTCTTGATTAATAAAACTTCTTTTTGTTACCCTATCATTAGGCTCTTATATATTTTTAATTCCTGAGAATTATGCAAAAAATTTTATCAAGACATATCAAATAACTACTACTTCTTCTTTTAACTCTTTCACTTAAAGTCACCTGGCTTAAACTGATATTCTCAGAATAGCTTGAAACTATGGAAAAATTATTACTTTCAAAACATCTTTTCGAGCATCATTATTATTTTTCATAAACTGCTTTTATTGTATGCTTTATAAATATTTGAATCAACATCTTACAGTACATATTTAGTTTATCAATATATAGATACCATCTGCCCTGTAACATGATTAGCTGAGTTGGTTCTCATTGCCCAAATAATAAGAAAATGTATTTACCTGAGTCCCCATGACCACTATTTCACTTTCTAATCCTTCTGAATTATGGGTACATGCTTTGTATGGAAGAGGATAAACAACAGTTGAGCTTAAATTGTTTTGATGTTTCTTATGCCTCAAATTATCTTTGAATGATTTTGGTGACACTGTAGATTTCATATATGTCAACTACTTCAAGGAATAAGTACTGAAACTCCAAAATCATTAAGTAAACACTCACAGACAGCTCCCATGAAGTTACATCTGTCCCCAGGTCCCCTCACTTATTCCTCCCTGCCCTGCACCACTGATTGCATGGTATTTTTCCCCGCTTTGCTCTTTGACTGAGGGAAATATGACATCAACACAATTTTATTTCCATATCCTGTATATTGAGAAGGAGATTTCTAAAGCGATATTCATGACAACACTTCCTACTGAACAAAAATAATTGTAATTCATTGGTTTTCTTTATGGAAATTCATCTATGGTTTAGTGCTTTTATTGTTTGTATTATTAGTTCGATTACTAAACATATATTTATTGAGTCACCCTGTGTACAAAGACTGGGGATACAGCAATAAACAAGTGAACAACATATAAATGCCTACTCTTGGGTAACTCATGCTATAGCGAGGAGCCAGATATTAAAGGATCAATTGTAAAATTGATCAATTGTAAAATTAATAATTTGATAAAATTATGGAAATTTCTATGAAGAAAAGATAAAGTGCTATCAGAGCACATAAAATGAGATTGATCTCACATAGATCAGAGAAAGCTTTCTTTACTAAATGATATTTGGTCTAAGGGCTAAAAGATTAGACGATCTAAGCCATCTTGGGTGAGGGCTGTTGAACAAGTGCATTCACAGAAGTTCTGAAATTGGTAGAAACATGTTTAAGAAATTTGAAAAAGCCAGTGAGTCAGGGAGATCAAAGAAAGAGACATGGAAATGATCCAAGATGGGGCTGGAGAGGAGACTGAGGCCAGATAGTACAAAGCCTTCCTTGTAGGAGATGTTCATGATTTTGGTCTTTATCTCAAGGCTCGATGGTCATTGCAGAGATTTAAGAAGAGATGAGTAGTCACATGTGCATTGAACAAACTTCACTCTGGGCAAAACTGAAAGCTGGGACATCAGCTGGATGTTCTTGCAGTGATCTAAGAGGGAGGTACTACTGGTGCCTTGGACCAATGGGCATAGACAGCGTGAACACACTGAAGAGATAGGAAGTAAAGAGGCACAATATATACAAAAGAAATATTCTTCAAGATCCAAAGAAGGCTTAATATCAATGACCAGAGCAGTGTATTGTCAATAAATATAATGCCTAGGGGAAGAATTAAAGATAATTTTTTCCCTTTGTCTTTTGTGAATTCTATGCTTGTTTTACTAGTAAAAAGCTGACTAAGTAAAGGGATTCAGAATTCTACTGAAATAACGTTGTCGGAAGCTGTAATCTATTAGTTTAAAATATCATTTTACCAACTCTTGCCTAAGCTGTGACCTTTATGGGCTCAGCCCTGGGGCAAGAAGAAGACTAGATCTTGGTCTTTACCTTTGGCATTTTCATTATCTAACCACAGAGATCTGTCCACAGCATCATGGTACAATACCACAGACATTAAGGAGTTAGTTATGAACAACGTCCTATTGGGGAGCCAGGATGGTACTATGACGGTTAAGAGAGCAGGCTCTGGAGTTTGTGTTTGAATTCAGAAAAATCCATTTACTAACTTCCTTCTCTAAATTGCCTAATTTGTCTCATCTAAGACATGGGACTAGTAATAGATCATTCATAAGGTGGTTCCAACAATGATATGGCATGATACATGAAAATCAATTCTCCAGTCACATAGTAACTGCTTAATAAATGCAATAAACTTAGCTGTCATATTGTTATAGGGGAGGGGCCAATTAGCCATCTGGGTAGAGTCACGAAAGATTACACAGCAATGCTTTATATCATATTTAAAGGGTATATATAGTTGACCTTTAATAAATGCTTGATTAAGGAATAAATATATTTTTGTGTGTATGCCAATCTTAAAAAGTTAAAAATAGAATCATGTTGTTGTTTTATTTTGTACTTTTTGTATTACTACTGAAGTTAAACATTAGCCATGTGTATTTTTACTTTTGGAATTTTTCTTTACTCAGTCTATTAGTTTGCTTATTATTTTCTATTGGTGTGTAAGAACTCTTTATAGAATGAATCATATATATTAAAGGTATATGTAGATATTTTTACCAGCTTGTGATTTGATTTTTTAATTTAAGTTTTAGTGTATTTTTTAAATAAATAAGTTAGTAATTAAGTAAATTATCAATCTTTTTAAGTGTGTTTTTCTTTTTGCCATTTTACAATTGAATGTTTTATTCATATCTATGTAATATAAATATGACATCTTTGACATTAAAATGGGGTATCCATTCTTCAAAAGTTGGGAACCACTGGTATATGAAATAAAGTCACATGGGGTATGGATCTGCATTTGTGGTGTCACTGGGAAGAGATTGAAAGGCTCTGTGCTTTGAGGACAGTTTCAGTGGCTGGTGGATGTCTAACAAGTTTCTTGCCTGTTAAAGTCTGAAAATATGACATTCTTTTCTTTTTGTTTTCATCTGCTTTTCTTGAAACCACAAAGTGTCTTGTTTTTCAGGTAATCCACTACAAAGTGTAATACATCAAAAGAGATTCATTTTCATCTTAAAGTTGGGACTTCTGAGGCAGAGGAATTAGTTACATTTTTGAAATTGTTTAGTTAATATTGTCAGAATAATAGCAATGGATCCAATAGTTCCACACATTACATCGCATCATTCATCATGAAGAGAAAAATATTTTTACTTTTCAAAGATTATGTTTATGTATAATACAATAATGCATACATAAGTAATATACATGTCTTGTAGACTCGAAAGAATACTGACTAATGCATCAATGAAATTCTGGCTTATTTTATGAAATCAATTTTAAACAGTTGGCTCATTGAGTTCTGCATTAAAAGGTCATTTAATGCATTGTTTTTATTGTGAAATTCATTAATTGAAATAGAAATTCTCTCCCCGACATTCAGGTCAAGGAGATGTATGCTTTTATGAACATTTGAATCCCACGTTTAACTGAAGTCTTTTTTTTCTCTTCTAGCTTTCATTTCTACCAATTTGATAACATACATGGCTACAGATAGCAATGTTCTCGTAAGTACCCTCTGGAATGCTCTGAACTTTACATATTGATTGTTAGTTTGATGAATGCGTAAGAAGCCAGACAAGTTGATTTTAAGTTTGGCTACCTATTTATTGTCCTCCATTTGATTAGCTACAACGGAATTAGATGATTCTTTGTTAATTTTTAAGGTTTTCTTATGGTCACTAAGCATTTTTTAAGACTCCTAGCTATTTGCTTTTAAATATCAAGAAACATAATTGTGATTTTAATGTACTGTACATAAATTATTTGTGTATCTTAAGTTAACCATGGTACTAGTAAAGCCTCTCATGCAATCTCTGTGGTAATTAACAAATTCTGTTAATTATTACACTGAAATTGTAGGTTCTTTTTAAAATAATTTTATAACCATGGTACTAGTAATGCCTCTCATGCAATCTCTGTGGTAATTAACAAATTCTGTTAATTATTACACTGAAATTGTAGGTTCTTTTTAAAATAATTTTATAACCATAAATTTTCCTACATTAGGTGAAGTCAACTGAGCAAGTATATTATCTCAATTAGAGGAGGAAACTTATATAGGGAAAATTGAGAAGTTGATATGAGCAACATGACATTTTTAATAGAAGGGGTTGTAGGGTAGTGTGAGATTATATGGTGTCCATCTTCTGGCAAAGCTAATGACCACATGATGGATACATAGGTTAGAGTTTTGGAGTAGAGCCCAAAGCAGAATCAGAAGTAAGGTGTTGAGAGGATATAGTATAGATTTCCTGTCATACAGGGAACGTGGACAATGCTTTCCTGATGCAAATTAGAACACGAATGTCAAGGAAGATTGTAGTAATAGTGATGGGGAGATTGAGTGAACTAGACAGCTCCCGGAAAGGACACCTTACTAAAAAGCAGGGCAGATGGTAAATTCTCTGCTTACTTTAACAATTTAGTATTCCAGAAATAGAGAAGGCAACGGGAACACTTGAATTCTGATGCTAATTTTAAATGAGGAGGGATAGCTTGCTAGCGATGAAAAATCATGGAAACTTTGGGAGACAGGACTGCAGAAAACTAAAAATGAAAACACAAATTTAGTTAGTTATGTACCCTAGGAAATTTGTCATCTAAAACTTGCAGAAAAGGAAGTGTGATCCCTTGGACACAAATAGGTGGGGGTTGTTTGATAATAGAAATGTGAATAATCACAGTGAAGATAAAGAAGAACAACTAAGAGAATAAATGTGGCTGTAATGAAAGACTTTTTTTGCTAAAATTAGATATAAAAACATATGTACGGGATGTTAAAGGAAGCTCCTACAGTCAAGGGCAAAAGCAAATGGATATCACAGATCTATAAAAACAGAGTCAGGAGGACTAAAGTTCAGAGCATCCAAAGTTTTATAAAAAATTTTAAAAAGAAAAATCCTTGTGATTATAAGTACACGTGTTTGTGTTATATAGAAAAAAGAAATGAAAAGGAAGAGTTAAGATTATTGGATCCTTGAGAAATGTAATGCAGTGTTTAATTCTTACATTGCTTCTTTTTTTTCCACTTAAAAGATGTAGTCTTCCAACTGGAAGGAGTTCATCTGATATGCTTAAGAAGAAATGGAGGTTAAAATAATAAGAGAGTACCTGAGCACTTTAAATTAATAAATTCATTCACTCATTCACTCATTTATTCATTCATTCAGACATTCATTTAGTGTTTACTGATTAACTCTCCTGATCTTAACATGTCTCAGTCACTATACTAGGTAGGAACTGGAGATATAATTATGACTTGAAACAAGTTAAAATCTCTACATCTGAAAAAAAAGCATAATGCTGGGTATGGAAACAAAGATTGCAGGTGTGATTACCTAAGGACGAACATATCATCCATGTAAACCCAGCCCAGAGCCATTACCACTGTAACACGTAACCTGCTTCCCCTCAGACCTGGGCACAAGTGGATTCTGTTCTCGTTGGTGGGAACTCTGGCTACTTATGGGTCATTCTCGCTTACTGTTATTTTTTCTCACAGACATGCGTCTGGGCAGTATTGCTTAATGTCTCTTAAGCATTTCTTCCAGCTGCTTTTCAGTGGTTACCCTACTTTATTTTTCCATTCAGAAAATTAGTTCAATTTTCTGCTGTCATTTGTTCTCTAAGTAAAATGTAGCACAAGAGATCTATTTTTATGCTAGGTAGTTTCAGTAGGCTTGACACATTTGACCTAATCACATCCCGAAGTATTCTTCATTTCCACTAAAGTAACATTTATTGAGCTATATGTGCTGAGCACTGCTTGGTGCTGGGGTTTGAAGATGAGGTGCTTATCATCTGCTGGGGGAAGGGCAATACTTTTAAGGCTCTTTTGTTGATTCTGATCTGACAGTTATCGTTGAGGTTGGTATGGCAAATGGTGCTAATAAAATTGCTCAAGAAACTAGATTCTAAGCATTTGAAATTTTCTTATGTGTGTGGTAGACGAGTGTTGTTCTTTTTTCTTAAGCTGAGTTGTTTGCTATTTGATACTATTCTTTTCTCTCCTCTGAAGGCAAACAGAATTTTCAAAGCTAGAATTTCACATGGAATCGAAGGTATTAACTCACCAAGTTCTCTTGGTTTTACCTCCTAACTGTTTCTCAGTCTTCACAGACACAACACTCACCCTTTCTTATGCCCCCTGGGCTTTTAGTCTCTGCTCCCGCCCCCTTCCAATGCACTTACCACACAGCAGCCAGAGTGAATTTTTCTAAATGCAGACCTGATTATGCCACTCACCTGCTGACATCTGTTCAATGGCCTCTGATTGGCTTTCAGATAAACTTTACACTTTCAAACATAACTTACAAGGCCCTGAATGAATGCTATTCGGTACTATGGACATCATTATCTCCTTAAAGGCCGTGGTTGATCCCTACCTGCTGGGTCGCACCTGCATGCTGTATTAGAGTCTCTTATGTTCAGGTCTTTATCTTTCAGGTCTTTGTTTTTATCAACTCATGGGGTGCCTTCCCTGGCTCCCCCATTCTGTAACAGGCTACATTACACTACTTATGTGCAGAGAACTTCATTATCTTTAATTTTCTGTCTTCTGTGTTTGACTTGAAGCTGTGTGGGAGCTTGCTTGCCATTGAATCTCTAATCCTTGACATCAAGTAATTGTGGTTGAATACCCATAATTTAACACATTTTTTGGCCTGAAAGAAAGAATTAGCCTAATCACCTTTAGAATCTGAATCATAGCTTGTTGGGAGATTGTCAACATAATAATTAGATTGGTATAATCCCTGAACATCTCTAAGAATCCATTTGTGTAGTTCTTGATATTTATAAGGCTTTCTGTACATCACACTGTGGTGATAACAAAGTATTAAGTGCTAAATCAGTTTTGCTTAGTTTTGTTTTATGATTAGTTTTTCACATAAATAAAACACGTTAATTAATAAAGAGAATAAATAAATGGCAGCTAGCATGTATGAATCTAAAGGCTTGATTAAGAAAGTTCTCTGGCCTCAGATTTTAGCAATGATGTTTTAGCTAAGAAAGGAAAATAATCTTAATTTAAAGATGACAAGGCTCAGAGGGAATGTGACGTGTTATCTCTTTTACATTGTACATAATTTTTTTTACCTAAAGCTTCTGAGGTTTCTTACTTTTAGCGATGGCTCTTGTGAAGAAGAAATGTCAAAATTATGTTCAATCAAGACTTCATGAGAGTGTTTTCTCAAGAACTCTTTTAAATAAAATTCCTTCGTTAAATATTGCCTGAAAATAAAATGTCAAGTGAACACTTTTTCCTGAAATGAAAGTCTCTGCATATAAATCATGGTTACTTTGCCCAGTTTTCAGGCTGAGGAGGACAAGCTCACTGAATGCGAATGGACATTTATTTTTGGCACTGTGGTTATCTGCTCTTTCCTGGGCTGTCTGTCATCTTGGGAATAATTGGTCTAAGTGCAAACTAGTACTTGTGATTTCTTCACAAGAAAGTTCTGCATACATTACTCGCAGAATATGTATTGCCTAGTCTTGATGGGTACTGTGTACAATGAACAGCCCAGATGTGAATCTGAACCCCATGGGAACCTGTCCCCCCTCGCCCCCCCGACTCCATCTCTGTGCCCAAGATGTGTGTCTCAGTGATGTGGCGATATTCAGTATTGAAGGGAGGAATATATTTTTCACATTCTTGATCTCCTAAAAAGAGCTGAAATTTTGGCAGCTTGTGTTTTAGGCTATATCAACATAATTCCATTTTGAAATAGTTGTGTCAATGCTGCTGTGCATGAGCCTGACACACGGATCCAACTCAGGATGGTGTTTAACAATCCATTGTTCAAAGTAGGGCTTAAATTGGAGAAGTACATGACAGCTGTCTGGGGACTAGATTACTGAGAAGAAGTTTGTTAGCTGCCACCAGAAAACTTCTGTCCCTTCTCTCAGCCCTCTGCCTGGACCCTGTGCATTCCTAGTTTTGGGTTCTAGGTTTTTAGTACTCAGAGGATATGGTTAAAACAGCATACTAGAGAAAGCTCCTTGGTGTTTGAGGAAATAGTATTTTAGACAGAAGCAGAGATTCGTTCAGCACAAGTCCATTTTTTCTTCAAGGAAATACCAAGGGTTTACTCTCCAGTTGGGTTCAAATTTAGTGTCAGTCAATCCCAGGGGCTTTCCTCTATATATGTGTTGCTTTAGAACTGAGAAAGGTGTTGGGTCAACTTTTATGTTGCTTAACTCTGTCAATGTTATTTACTACTGAATACTAGTTATTTACTAGTTATTTTCAGCTCTAAGTAATCAAGCGGTAGATGGCTTTCAAGATATGGTTAAATCTCTTGTGCCAGGCACAACTAGTAAGTCATCACAGGAAGTAAGAATTGATATGAGACACAATTAATCTTTTGGTAATATTCACTGAGCTCCCTCTGTGTTAGGCATTGGGCTACCTGCTAGATTTTGAAGTAGTGACATGTTTATGGACATCAATTCTGTCCTGACATCTGGGCCAATCATTGAATCTAAACAGAGTTATTGTCATTCAACTACATAGCTGATAAAAGAAATCTGATAAACTTAAAGAAGCAATATGAACGAGATAGTGATTGAGTAAAAGCATGGGACTGGGGGTGGGGCAGGGAGAGGGCCTCTCTGGGATTACGCACAGGTTCTGGGTTGGACCGTTGGGTGAATAGTGTTATCACCATGTATGTACCACACAGATGTATAAACAAATAAATGACAACATCCATTTCAGAGGTGTTGGCAAAGCATTGTGGGATGACAGAGGACAAAAGAAATAGTGTAACATAAGGGTTAAACAATAGGCTGAAGAGTCTGACTGGCCTGGGTCCCAGGCTTGGCTTTGCTACTAGTTATGTGTCATCTGAACGGAAGTTACTTAACCACACCAAGATGAAGTTCCTCATTTGTGAAAAGGAAGATAGAAATGGTGACTACTATGAGGATCTTCATTCAGGTGATAATATGAATCAATTATTACAATGACTATAAATAAATTAGCACTGAGTGAATATAGGATTATTATAAGAGCTAATTGCTTCCTTAAGCCAGAGAAGGCTTCATGGTGGAGGTGGCACTTGTCTTGGGTCTAAAAGGGTGAGTAACCACTAACAAGATGAAAAACGAGGGAAGAGAATAATGTATTCAAAAGTATGGAGTTGTTCAAATGCCGGACATTTCTGCAGAATAGAAAAAAGCTGACGATTCTAGAAGAGGAAATGAACAGATGTCTTATTGGCATATTGAGGCTACTATGGGAAGATACTCACTTGTCATCTGGATTGTGATTTCAAGATGGAATCTTGTAATTGAAATGACTGACTTCCATTCAATAATGGTCCTGTGAGTTCACACTTTGATATCCTACTTTGCGGCAAAAATAGAACAATAATAGACAAAGAGAAACATAGAAAACCCAAACAGCCTAGTTAGGCTCAAAAATATAGTTATAATCTCTGTGGATCAGAAATGAATCGAGCATGGACAAAGCAATGAGCCCAATGAGCACCTCTCTGATGGCAGGAAGTAGTTTGCCTCTTGTCCCAGGTTAAGTAATGCTCCACTAATGTAAAGAGAGCTACTTCTTGATGATACCGGTAAATGAGCTCCCCCGTCCCCCTGCCATGTGTGAAATGGCTAAAGCTGAAAGGAGAAAACAGTCATCAAACCACAGCCTGAAGTGACATAATTAGCCACCTAAGGGCTTAGAGGGGAGAAGATAGGACACAGCCTCAAAATCAGGAACAGAACCTAGTGGCCAGCTAGATCAGTGACTGAACATGCGAGGTTCTCCATGATCACCTCAGGACATAACCGTAGGACTGATAACACATCCAGTGGAGGCGACCTCCAGATTGATAAAGAGGGAGCCATAGGCACAATAGGTGAAAGGGAAGTGGGGGAAAGGAGGCTGGGAGGGAGGGGGACAGAGAGAGAGAGAGAGAGAGAGAGAGAGAGAGAGAGAGAGAGAGAGAGAGAACACAAAGTCCTTCTACTCACAATTCTGCAAACTTTAATTCCAAGACAGATTTTAAAAATTCTAAGCAAGATAGAATATAGAATAAAAAATTCAAAGATAACTTTATTTTGCACAAAATTAATTTTTAAACCCTGAACATGAAGATTATTGAAAGAGTAGTCTTCAATGCTGTATTTATCTCTTCACTTCCAATTCATTCCCAACTCACTGGAATTTGTCTTCTAGCCCAACTCGACCATGAAACTGTTTTTGCCAGGATTTCTAATGAACGTTTTCTTTCTCTTTTATATTGGCAGCATTTGATGGTTTAGACCCACCTTTCTCTTAAATCACTCCCTTACATCCACGACGGCCCCTTTCCAGATTTTCTTTATTTTTCCATTGCTGTTCTGCTCAGTCTCTTCTTTTACTGCTTCTGGGTGACATACTGCTCTTCCTTTGGATTCTGACTTCAGCCCTTTGTCATTCTACACATCCGGGCATCTTGTCCGGTTTCAGTGTATGTGCTGCCGAAGCAAGCACGAGGGCAGTTTTATACAAACTCAAGACTTTTATTTTCTATATACGCTGATGATTCCCCATTTTATATTTTTAGTCCAGATTTTCTCCCAATTCCTAGATCCTTAAATACTATATATACTGAATATTTCCACTTGTATGCATATGTACGTGTGTACATCAAATTCAATATGTTTACTACTGAATTTAAATATATTTAAAACCGTGCTCTTTCTAGTGCTGTCATTTATCAACTGTTTAAGCTAGAAAACTAGATTTTCCCTGGCACTTCGCTGCTCTTCGCTGTCTACGTTCTAACCTCCTCCTCCTCCCACCTTCCTCTCCCTGTCTCTCCTCCCTTCTTTTGCTCCTCTCCTGCAACTCCTTCTCTCCTCTTTCTTCTTCCCCTTCTTCCTAGTCTTCCTTCTTTTATTTCTTCTAATTCTCTTCCGTGTAGAACGTGCCATTACATCCACCTTCCCCTCAAACTCTAGTTCTTGCTTCTCTGTCCGACTCTTTATACAACATCAACAATAAAAGCAAATACCTTAGCAGACTACTACTTTGTGGGTTTTATTCTTGAAAGAAGGATTTGCATTTTACCATTTACGTTTGTGACTTTGGGAAAAATACTAAACCTCCATTTGCTTCAATTTTCTCTTCTGTAAAATGGGAATAAAAATAGCACCTAAGCCATAATAGATTGTGACTTCAGTCCCGATATTTGTGAAAAGACTCCAAGTAGTGCCTGGCACATGGTAAACATTACGTAAATATACATATTTCTTAGCCATCGTTGTTTTCTATTATAGTCTATTATTATTAGAATGTCTATTTTCTGTCTCCATTTTCCACTGCTGGAGATTATTAAAAATATTGATTTATTAAATAATATTTAAGGTAGGTAGTCTTTGAAAAAAATTAAGCAGTTTTTTATGTATTTCCACAGGTAACATTTTAATAATTAAAAACTTTAAAATTCTTTTTAAAAAATTGAGTTTAATTTTCCAGGATGGAAAAAAGATGTCTGTGGGGGAAAGGCATTTATG
Source organism: Pteropus alecto (assembly GCF_000325575.1). Classification (NCBI taxonomy): domain Eukaryota; kingdom Metazoa; phylum Chordata; class Mammalia; order Chiroptera; family Pteropodidae; genus Pteropus; species Pteropus alecto. The sequence goes on along the minus strand of NW_006438073.1, from coordinate 820,356 downwards.
AGGAAACATTTCCAACAGTTCAATCAACTGGAATTGGCTCAGCTCTAAAGTATTTAGAAATTTTTATGGCTTGGTTAAAGTATTGAAATTGATAATATTGGGTAGGATGCTACAAATCAGGAACATTTATTAGCATATCACAATATAATTTCGCTAAGGACAGGATCACTGTAAAGTTTGATATAATGACAAACTATCTTATCGTACATTTTAATATATCGTAAGGGTAAATTGTTCCTGTAAGATTTAACAATTATTATATAGATCAGAAATCAACATAATAATTACTCTGTAACCTAGGTGTTAGTGCCATCATTCAACATGAAAGGAAGTCCCTTTGTATATTTTGTACTGGTTCCTTTGTATGTCTACATGTATTTTTGAGCGATTAGTGACCAAACAAATATTTTTCAACAATTTAAAATTTCTTTTTCAATCTAAATAAAATATATAATTAAAAGAAAAATTTCCCCCAGTTTTACAACTGAGGGCAAATTCAGAATTAAGAGTAATTCTTCAGTTTTACCTACAATATCCCCAAAGGAAGAAAACAGTTGGAGAAAAATATCTCACAAGGCTCTGGATATTTGTTATGAGAACAAGTTATAATTTCCTTATTGAAAAACTGTCTCAAAATGCTCAACTAGGCACTTGGCTTTTTTTTTTTTTTTTTCACTCACCTAGTGAAAAAAACCACATGTAAGCTCTTTTTTGAAACGGACTAGTTGGCGGGTTCCACTTCCTGTTGTGAGGAGTAAGATGTATCTTAAACTCGCTAAAGTTCTCAAGATTGTTTTCATTCTCTCGTGTAAACCAATGTAGGTTTCAAATCATATATATCAAGTGAAACTGAAACTTCCTATACTTTATTATTTCTATAATATGTAGTCTGTTCCTGGTTTGGGGAAACAGTTTGAACAGCTATATAGATTTTAAAATAATTTGCTTTGGGAGAAGTGCTATCAGAGGAGAGCTGGCTAAACTCCCTAAGGGCTGGTCTCGGGCGACATTGAGACAGAGGCTGCAGCTTGATTCCGGGCTGTCTCTAGAACCAGCCCAAAGGTTGGATAGTGGAGCTGGAGAGCCCCCAGTTCCACTGGGAGTTTGTAAGAGATGAATGAGTGCAGGAGATTCACTGGTTCCCAGTCAGGAGAGATGGTGTGAGTGCTGCTTCCCTGTAGATCCACAGCCTTCTGTCCTCTCTTGACTTCCCTCTCTCTTGTTCTTTTTAAAGCTGTTCTCGGCTCTTTTTGTAATGTGATTGTACCTTGTTCATTTGGGGCCGGAATCCTCTAGGGATGCTTCTGAACAATTTCCTTTTCTCCCTGTTGCTCTGGTTCTTAGTTTGTCTTGAGTGCTCCTTGGGGGTCTCCTGGATCCCGATTTTCTCAAATCGTTCCCACTATTTAAATTTACTTACTCTCTTCATTGCTTTTAGTCCTGGCTCTCAGGTAAGTTTTAGCTATTCGAATAATATACATATTTGGGCTAAAATAGGTACCTATTTATAGGTACTGATTAATTTTACTGATCTCAGATCTCAATTGCATATAAAAAAAGACCCCAGGAGACCATTAGAGGGAATGGTGGGGATTTTAGATCCAGATGCAAGTCAGTGTAGGAGATATTTGTGAAGCAGAGCTGAGTCTAGGACCCTGCTGTGATAACGTGCCTAAATTTTAGCTATGTGTCATATCTATCGAATGTGATATGTCTATACTTGCCAAAAACTTAGGGAAATTATTGATTTTGTTATGACCTTTTTCACAAGGATGATTAATTTCTTCAGGGATAAATAGAATTCTATTTTCACAAGGACGATTAATTTCTTCAGGGATAAATAGAATTCTATTTTCTCAGAAAATAGAATTTAAGCATTTTAATTCCATCTTTGCTGCTGAAGAAAATACAAGTCCTACTTATCCTAAACAAATTACTATGAAATTTTTTGTTTATTAGATATAAAATATTTGTTTATATCTAACTACAGAATGTTATGTTACATTTAATCATATAAATAATGTTTTTTAGTTTTCACAGTTTTCACGTACAATCTTGTTAAATATGTCTGATTCCAACCTATAGGATTGGAATTATTATAAATATCTTGATTTTACAAATGAAGAAGTGGTAAATTGACTTTTTCCTGGGTAACACAGCTACTAATTGTGACAGCTATACGTTGATTTCAGGCCTCTGGATTTAAAAATTCCATCTTATTTCCACTATAACTCTTTAAACATTTGTAGGACCGTATACAATAGCTATTAGATCAATAATTAGATATGTAGAATAGTAGCCAGGTGCAATTAGATATGTAGAATACTAGCTGGCTGCATCTGTGATAACGTTGTAAAATATTGTAATAAGATTGCATACCAACTTTTAGAACTGCTTTTCAATTATGTACAATGTTTTCACATTCTCTACTTGTTAGTATAAAAAATTGTCATTTAAACCTAAGTAGATTCAGCTTAAATATTGTGGAGAAAAAAGTGAAACTACTTTAATCTAAAATGTCTTTACACACATACACACACACACTCACAGAGGGCTATATGAAAACTTTTCTAACTTTTCTATTTTTGCTGATTGTCTGATTTTATATGAATTGTTTAAAATGTATTGTGAAAAATGTTTATTTCATCTATATTGTCTTATACCTGATTTGAGTATTTGAAGAACTATAATAAAATAGAAGATGATAATTAATTTATCTTTCATAAGACATGTGAGAAATGTTCACAGATACTTAAGACAAAGAAATCATTTTCGATTTGGCTGTAAATAAAAATTTCCTGATAAGGAGGCTTGATAGTTATACTTCAAGAGACTGCGGAATTCCTGTTTCTGGGATATTTAATTCATGTGGTTGAGGTGTAATCCTATGTGGTTTAGGAGCATGAATCGAGTAGTCCAGGGTGAACCTGTAATAGTGTGAGACTACAACAGTCATCTTCCAGGTTTATTTAAACAATGTTATTTAGAGATTGCAAGAGCAGGGTCTATTTTTTTTCTTCTCTCACAAAAAATGAAAGGGAAATATTTTATTTTTTAAAGAACTTCAGCGAACGGTGTGCTGCCCTAAGCGATAGTGGGAAAGCTGCCTGTGGGTGGAAACAGGAAGCATTAGTGATAAATGTTGTTACGTTGTTTTTTTTTTTTCAGGTTCAGCTCAATGTCTATTGATTCTAATTAGTACATTTTGTGCCTCAGCCATAGCTTCCCTCTGCTCTGCTTGGAGAGTTTTTTTTTAGCTTCCATCCTGCTCATAAACACTGCCACCTCCTCCCTCCTTCTCTCTTTACAAATGTTACAACACAATCAGAAATTCCTCTTTTCTTTCCTTCCTGCATTTCCAGCAGGTTCCCTTGCGTCAGAAGCCGAGAAAGAAAACTCAAGGTAATTAGATCTCTTTTGTTTCTTTATCCCTTTTGGTGTGCGTGTGTGCGTGTGATTTTTCTCTTGGATGCCTTCTTTGGGATCAGCTTTTTTTGCCTGTCTTAATGCTAATTTGAGGAGGTGGACGGCAGATTAATTTTTGGTTATTTTTGGATTGATTTTGAGAAATGATGGCATGCCGTTCATTTGGATTAATCCCTCGTGGTGTGTCAATAGAGCTTAGAAAACCTGGCACTGAGTCGGAAAGTGGCTGATTTTGGTGGGCATTAACCCTTCTCCACCTATTGCATAACTCGTGCTGTTATTATTGCTGAAAGAAGCTGTGTTGGTGCGATGGTGTGCCTGCCAGCCTCAGGATTTTAATTTTTTTAACTTACTCTTGTCAAATATTATTCTTTGACTAACACTTGCATATTAGTCTCACTGTTTCCGGGGTCCTATCTTGTGCCTTCTAAGCACCAAATGAGTATTTAAAAATAAAATAAATTGCTCTTTTTTTTTTTTTGCATAAGTCTTGGTAAAAAAAAAAAATCCAACTCCCAGGAGATAAACAATTAACGGTTACCTTCCACCCTTTCACATAAATTAGGGTCATATGTGACCTACCTTCTCTTGTAATCGTTGCAGGTTTTTTCACAATGAGTCGGAGGAGGATATCATGTAAAGACCTGGGGCATGCTGACTGCCAAGGGTGGCTGTATAAGAAAAAGGAAAAAGGAACTTTCCTAAGCAACAAATGGAAGAAGTTCTGGGTGGTTCTGAAGGGGTCATCGCTATATTGGTACAGCAATCAGATGGTGAGTCCACTTTCCTCCTCCCATCCTCAGCTTCTTTAACCAAGGGTGGATTAAAGATCCTTGTGGAACAGGTGATCTCTAGGGGAAAGTTAGTTTTTATTTTTGGGACTTGGAACAGAGCAAATAAATAAGTTCTAGACACTGTTTCTGGTCCGATCGATATGTTGGCTAGTCCATTGTATTTTTACAAAAGAGAAACCCATCCTGCTTGACTGTGGCTGGAGAGGGGTGTCCAAATAGATCTTCTTACTAAAGGAGGCTTCCAGGGTCTATTAGTGTTACTGTTCCATAAGCAATCTAATCCTTCCAGGATTTATGTGCACGGCACTGGATATGGGAACTTTACATTGATTGTGAAGGTCTCTACATAAAAAGGGACTCGCTTTAAGACCTATTCGGGGTGTAAATTAATTCAGCCCACAGCAGCCATTTCCATGTCTCCTGCTTTGCTATCTTCTTTTCCTCTCGCCTTCTTCATTAGGTGGGGGTTGGTTTCGGAGCTGCTGTGAGCCACTGTCGTCTCTCGTTCCTTGGCGTGTGCCGTGATGGCATCGAACGACTGATGCTTGGACAACACTCGATAAGAGAGTTGTCTGATTTACCCTTTACGGGCACTACACCCTGTGCTCCGCTGCACAGGCTAGTTTTCTCTTGAAAGGACTGGAAATAAAGTTACTGTTAGCAGGTGTGCTAATCTTCCCTGATTTGAAACACTGGGAAAACGATGATGTTGTCGAATATTGATGAGTGAAAACTTTTCACCTACGAACGCTCTCCACTAAACTGCAAGTAGCCAACTGCTGATCTCAGCTGAGCTTGAGTTTCTCTTTGGGGTGAAGTGAAGATCAGCAACAGATGTCCTTTGATCAATTAAGGGAAAGTTACTCAGGAATAACCTATAAGCCAGAAGAATTTTTTTTTTTCACATGACACCATTCTTTTGAAATGACTTGTGTGTGCCCATTATTCAAGCAACAGAGTTTTAGTGCATGTAACTTTATAAATGTAAAATAAGTGCTGTGTATAGTTTGTGGATTAAGTTTTTAATTGATAAATTTACATTCACCAGTTACTAATTCACTAGCACTCGTCCTGTAAGGATCTGGTTAAATTGGACCCAAGTCCAACTCCAGGGTATTGTTCCCCGTGCTCCTCTGTACACTCTCTGTCCCCCACCTGTGCTTCTCTGTACATTCTGTCCCCCACCTCTGTCCCCCACCTCTGTCCCCAAGCTTATTGCTTTGGTTTCACCTCGTGCAGGATATGGCACAAAATTCTTCATCAAATGCCACAAAAATATATTCTCTCAAGCCTTTCTTGATTTTTAACAACTTATCAAAAATTTGGGAGGTTCACAAAAAAGAATCACCTGGAAGAGTGTGCAGTCTTCCAGCATCTCCTTTCTCTTTTCTTCTGCCCTCCTGGATAGATTCATCTTGTCTGGAGTCATCTTTAATTTAGGGATAGTTTTACCTAAATTAAAGCAACCTGGGGCTGAGGTCTCACCTTCTATCTTAAGGGATTTTTTTCTAAACAAATACAGCTTTCTTCTTAAGAAGAATTAAGGTTAATACAGATTTCAACCTCTTGTTTCCTATTATTTTAGGATGTTGCTTTTAGGTAGTTGTGGCAAGTGATAGTCTGTATCTTTTATAAAATGAGAGGACTTACTGATATATCTTTTAATAGCTCCTCAGGAATTTTCTGAGCAGCGCTGTTGGAAGGATTGGGTGCTGGTGGAGTATGGCACATTTGTGAGAAGTGACAAAGCTCAGGTATAAACACAACACTAATTTTCTTATGCAATCGAATTATTCAGCAGATATGTCCTGGGTACTGTCCTTATCTTCATAGAATTTAAAGGAAGACCACTCTGAACCACAGATAGTCACAGATTGGCTTTATTTGGCTTCATCTGCTCATTTGCCTTAAGCTTCTTTTAGAGGAGCAATGAATTACTCTTTGGAGCATTAGGGATCCCATGCTCCCACGGGCAGCAGCAGCGCTGATTGTGACTAGATCAGAAGGAGGAAAAGGAGAGGATGTCAGACACACAGAAGCACCCCTGCTGTCACTTGTAAATGCATGAAGCAATATTCAGTTAGCAAATTGTGTACTTACATAAATTTAGATTAGCAACATTGAATGGAGAATGAATTTACTGTTATCTGGCCACAGAATTATCCTGTTAAATAGGTGTGACTGAAAGACCCTTCCAACTGCCTAATTCTATGACTCTGTGTTGTGGAGGAATTCTTTCTCCT
>NW_006438073.1:798642-813786 GCF_000325575.1 Pteropus alecto | reverse complement strand
CCCCTGACGTGTTAATTATATGTTTGTTATGGGGAAAAAAGGCTACTCAATGAATACGTAATTAAAAGTCATATTCTTGCTTTCTGTGTGAATTTCAGCTGTGATATAAAAGCCAAACACATACCCTCAAGTTAAGAACATTTATTATTTTCTGCCACTCGAGGAATCAGATCCAACAGAGTAGTTCCCAAGGCACCGAAGTGTAATGAAGAAACCTCTTTCCTCTGCACCATTCCCTGTTCTTTCTTATGTGGCCTGATGCTGAGAGGTAATGGGCCCTTAGCATCACAGCAAGAGCCGCTTCTTACTGTATACCTACTATGTGCCAAGGGATATTCTAGGTACCTTTCAGACATGTTCTCTTTTACTCCTCAAAAATGCCCTCTAAGGTAGTAATTGTCACCATGTTTGAAAGTTGGGAAGAATGGGACTCAGGGAGATTGTAAACATTGCCCCAAGTGACACAAGTCGTAAGTGGGGGAAAACAGATCACCTTCAGCCTTTAGACGCAGCCCAGGATTGTTGCCATATACCACATGACTGCATGCGGGGACTGGAATAAATGATGTGATTAGATCACCCTGTTGTCTGCCTTCAGTAGGATTCTGAGGGAACAACTCTAGACATGAAATCTAGGGCAATTCTCATGAGAAGATATAAGTGATCTCATGGGATTCCTTTGCCTGTCTCCACTGTTCCCTGACATTGCCCAAGGAGACCACCTCTCAGTGGTTTTTGTAACTGACTCTAGGTGTACCTCTTCCTTCACTATGCTTTGCTGCTTCAAATAGCACTACCCAGATTTCCTTGAGAAAAGTCAAGTCCAGACACTCATCTGTCATTTTTCACATCTCATATTATGTGTTTAGAATGTGATACGGTACACAGGAATGCACGCCACGTCTTACAAAAGCAGATTCAAGTTTAACATCCAGAAAAAATTACGCTGTTTAAAATCTTGGGTTTGAAATCCACACAATTGTTTCCCTTTACCCCTAGGACAAGGTACCAATTCATTTCCTGGCTCATGAGTCTCTGACCTGTGTCTCTTACTTCCCCAACCTTCAACTGTAGAACTTCTTTTAATTCCTTGTTAACATTGTATATGATGGCTCTTTCTTTAAGCCTTTGCATATGCTATTTCTCTGTTCAGAAAACTCTTTGTCTCCACACCCTAAAGTCTTTTTTCCCACCCAATTCCATCAAGCTTATTCCTCTTCAAAACTCAAATTCGAGTTCAAATAGCCCTTCTTCTAGGTGGTCTTACTTTATCCTCTAAATTAAATTAGGCTGCCTCTGTCTGCTCCCATAGTAGTCTATAATTTTCTTATCATTATGCTCATCTTTCTCCTGTGTGCATGTTTGTTAGACTGTCTCTTTTTCATAATTGATAATGATCTCTGTAGGGCAGGACCACGAGTATATCTTTAGCACCTTGCACTATGTCTGATACTTACTAGGCACCCGATTAATATTTGTCAATTTTACAAATAAACAAGATTCAGAAATCATCACATTTAAATTACCCATGGGAATTTTGAGAAACGAGACGGCGAGTAAGGGCTGCTTTTGATAGAAAATAATTTTCCAATCAAGAGATTTCCACTTCTGTTCATAAAAACAGATACAGGAAAAGCTGTAATCTGAGATTTGCTAGAAGGACTCTGTGGTCCCAAGTAGGTCCCCTACAACTGCTCCCATTTTGCTAACATTTTCTTAGGGACTATATTATTAAATTCTCTCTAACCATGGCCCCTGGCTGGAAACACGGTCTATCAGTCAAGTTCACCAGACTTGGGCAGAAATGTTGAAAGAGATGTGGAAAGTTTTCTTGGGAAATTCCCTCCACTCCAGCATTTCACCTGGATCCCAGGCACAGCTGGGGATGGAAGTCTTAGGATCAATATATTTTTTTCCCTGATGAAGAAGAAGTGATGTTCTGAATTATTGTCTTCCTTCAGACATGTCACTGTGAAAAAGTGACGCGATAAGTCCTCAGGGTGTTATTTACTCAATAAAACTGTCTTATAGTTTTAGATTTCCCCTTTTGCTATAACTTCTTATTTCTCTTTTCTAAGAATTCCTTATTCAAATCGTGCTCAGTTCCTTGGGAAATCTATTGTGGATTTTATTTATACCCAAGACAGATCATAAGGTAAATATATATTATGCAACCTACTTAAAATTAGTGAGGTTCTTAAATGTTTCTATTCAGAGAGCATTTACTCATCTTACTGATAGGTTTTCTTGCATTATCCAGGAGAGTATGTGGACTCTAGAAATACATCAAGAAAACATACATTATGCTGGTATACAACTTGGAGGCACTGTCTAAACAATTCAGATTTTAATTACAGAGCACAGTTTAATATTAGTTACAGATAATAGAGTTTTAAAAATCTCTTTTTCAGTGAGCCCAACATGAGAAGTTTATCATCCATCCCTTTATTCATCCACCTACCACCCACCTACATGTCCTTCTATTAGTATTTATTGAGGAATTAAAACTAATTTGGGCTAACTATTGTCATTACTATTATAGGTTTAAAAATGTAAGAGCCTTCTTTTTCTACTATTTCTTCTATTAAGAACTTATAGACTGGCAGAGGAGAAAATACATTAATGACATTAATGATGTTAATCAAAGAAAAATGAGTGAAAAAAAGGCTCTGAGTTTGAGCAATGCAGATGAATTCTGTAAATTGTGGGGATAAGGAACATATATTGGGGTGAATGTAAGGAAGTTCTGCCACAGTGACTTTTATTCCTTGACGTTTCTCTTTTCTTTCTACCTAGGAAGCTGTGTTTTTCCCTTTTATCATTTTCAAAGCTGCATGATTTCCTTCAAAGAGGCCAGCTTTTTTTACTAGATAAATATAGTTTTTACCAATCAAAAAACATTTTTTATGTGGTTTGAAGTGAATTTAGAAAGGTGTCAGGAAGCAGATTCTCTTAAGATCAGCCTTGGGAGGCAGTTTTTTTGGGGGGATGGAGTGGGGTGGGATAAACTTTGGAGTGGGGTGGGGCGTGGGCATTCCAGTCTGGGGATGAATGTGAATTAAGGAATGACAATATAAATGAGCCAAAGTCAATCCATTGTGCTAGGAGTTATATTCAATTCTCAATAGAATCTAGCAAGATAGATTTTATTATTCTCATTTTTCAAGGGAGCTTGCTGAAGCTCAGGGAATTTAAGCAACTTGCTCAAAGTCTCATAAGGAAGAAATGGCAGAGCTAGGATTAAAAACATGACCCACCAGTGCCAAAGCCAGGTTCCATCCCCTGGGCCGCATGGTGTCCCTATTTAGAGGTGAGCCAGGACCAGTATATGAGGGCTGTGAACACACAGTGCACGGATGTGGACTCGATCCGGTGGGGAGTCAGGAGCCACTGCATAGTCTCGATCAGAAGATGATCTATTGAAATGGGCGTGTGAAGGTATTAACCCAGCAAGTAATTCACGGGATGGACTGGAGAATGAAGGTACTTTCAGGAGGCCAGTTAAGAGAGGATGACACGATACGGGCATCAAGTCCTGAACTCCTGGACTAGATTGGAAACAGTGAAAACTTGGGACACACTACACAAAAGGAAAAGGTCAAATATAGTGAGTGCTTGGACATAGGACACAAAACGTTTGAGGCTAAAACAGGAATGAGTCCCAGTTCTGGAGCCTGGGGAAACTGGTTAAATGAAATGAGAACTGAAGGAGGAAAAGTTTATGGCTAAAATGCAGAATTTTATTCAGACTCATTGTTATTGACTTTTTTTGGTTTATTTTATGTATAAAATTACGAGAAACTGGTATTGCTTAGCGGTTAGGTAATTAATTGATGCTATTTGTGCTATTGCATTAACAGTACAAGTGAGCTTTGGGGCCCCCTGGGCGTCCTGTAAAAAGATGAATCACTTAACTCTTTATTTCATAAAAACTTCCAGTAAACTGGTGAGGTTTGTAGATTAAAACTGGGTGTAATATATGTGATGCAGGCTTTTCATTTCTCTGCGAATCCAACCTGACTGCCCCAAAGTGCTTGTGTTTCTTCCTCACGGTCTGAGTAGTGCCACGTGTCCATGGATTCGAGTAATCATGTGTTGGTCTTTAGCTGCCTGTGTACTTCATGTGAACTTCAGAAGATTGTGGATTTGGAAAGGATTTTTTCTGGGAATCAGTTTTATGAGAATCTCTGCAGCAAATATCTTATCAGTTTTTAGATAAGGAAGAATTTATCTTCACAGAAAATGATACTCGAAAGCCAAAATTTCTCTTTTCACGAGACGACCATTCTGAAAGTTTCAGTAAATATAGAATGCCTTTTTTCCAGTATAAGAAAAGTAAAGAATGAGTTAACTCTCCCTTGGAAAAAGATATTTAAGTCTTCAGTGCCATTCATTAGTGACCACCTATTAGAATATATTTTGAAAAATATCTGAGTTTATCCTATATTGAAAAAAATAACTAGAAATTTATGAATACTTCAATCAGAGGTTATTGTACTCCTTTTTTTTTTTTTAAACTCACCACACTGTAAATACCTAAGGGAATATTTTTTACTTCTCTGGTTTAAATTTTATCTCTAGAGCTTAGAACTAGTAGGCACAGAGTAGGCACCACTATTTTTTTTTAGCTAATTACTTATTACATTACTTATCAATTAAGTATATAAATCAATTAATCAAAACATTAATTGACATGTTCCCAGAGTTCTACTCAAATGCTTTATGAATTATGGGCTTTTAATTTATTTGAACTTCATATTCATTGTTTTAGTCAACAATCAACTTCTGAGTGTATCCCAAACAAAAATCTCAATATTTTAAAATGTTTCTTCAGAGAAGATGATTCAAACCAATTATGTAAAATTGATGAATTCTTTGCAATAGGTGTCCCTAGAGTTTGTATTGGAAAAGAGAATGAGAAGCTGCAATATTGACAGGATGACATAGGGCAAAATATGATGTTTCGGTAGCTGTCAGTGAGCAGTTCACCTGAAGATAATGACTAATGGATGAAAGGGGTAAACACGATTGTTTAGGGACCTCCTGACTGAGGGCTTTTTGAATTCAACTACTTCCTTCATTATGATTTCTTATAGGAGATCTTTAAAATGAACATTTGGTTTAATCTATTTATTGTCTATGATGCTCTATCTCTGTGTCCTAACATTTATTGTCCTTGTTAGGTCCCAGAATGTATTTCTAACATAGTGGTTTCCCACCATAGCTTTATGATCAGGTAACTCTGTAGTTGGGAACAGGCAGTTTTTAATAACTTCTCATTGCTAAATTCCTCGAATGTGGCAACAATTGCTTATGTTGCCAATAGTGTTTTCCTTTCAATTCTTTCCAAACTTTTCAAGGTCAGTTGTGGCCTGACTATGAAATCCCGCATGTCTTTTGTCTTGTTCTCAGGAGGCAGTGATATGCCTCAGCACTGCTGCTGTGGACGAGGATGCCGGAGTTAATGACGTAGGTTGGGCTACTATGTCACAGGACAGTCCTCTGAGCACACAGCAGTGACGAAACACCCATTCAGGGAGAGTAGCACTGTCCTCTCTTCTCAGGTGGGCAGAGGCACAGTGCTTTTGCTGGTGTTTCTGCTTTATCAACCTCTGCTTTATCTTTTCTTGATAGCATCCATCTTCTTGCTACTTGAAATTTTAAATTAATTTTAAAATGCTTTAAAATATTATACGACACTGTGTTCATTTAGAAAAACTAGAAAATACACCCGAATAAAATTTTAAAAAAGGCCAATGGGGAGGCAAACAGACAGAAAGAAAGAAAGATCATTTATTTATTTAAATGAATCATGATCTTATCACCTTGATGTGATCATGGTAAACATTTTGTTGTGTGTTTCCAAACTTTTTTCTGCGTTTTCCAAAAATAAAACAATACTATGCATAGTATTGTAACTCGATTTTCATGCTCAGTAGTCATTATCAATATATTTCCATGTCAATACAAATATATCCATAGCATCATTTCTAGTGGCTGGATAACATATGGATATATCATAGTTTATATATCAGTCCATAGAATTTAAATCAGAAGTGCCTTTTATTCAAAAATCTTTTAAAATAGCTAACAGGAGATAGAATACATAAGTACACATATACTAACAAATATAAAGTGATGCATATTCAACTTATGTGTATATATAAATATGTGTGTTTGTATAACTATTACTATATGTGTATAATTATTAATATATGTGATTAAATATATTGTTCTGTATGTATACATATGTCTATGTATATATATGAGTATATAACAGTTATTCTTTTAAGTAGGTGGACAAGAAGGTGGATTTCGTCGGCATGGTATTAGGGAGAAACGTCACCTTATGAAATTTTATGAAATCATGTGCCCCTAGGTCAGTGATGTAACTCTCTATGCATCCATTTTCTTACAAGTACACTTTGACTGAGAACATTATCTCTACAAAATTCGGAGTGACTTTGAGAAAATCACATACATCTTAAACCAATATAAAAACATCGAATGACTACATACAAAGAAAGGCAATTCTGTATATGCTTTAGATGAAATATGCTTAAATAATATTGTGATTTTAGGGTGCAGAAGAATTGTGCTAAAGAATCTCATTGGCAACAGTGGCCTATCTTGGGCTGGAGACTCTAAAAGCATGCCTGCTGACCCTGTGCAAAGGATGATTTTTAAGGCATAAAACAGAGGAGTGAGCTAAAAGGCCCTGGAGGTTTCTTCAGCACAGTAGCTGCCATCCTGGAGGAAGAATTCAGGCAATTCATGATTTAGTGATGAAGCTGTGTGCACATTTCCCAAGCAATAGCATTGAGAAGTGGCCCATGGGATCGGCTGAACTTTTGGCTAGATTTGAGGATTTTCCTGAGAAGTCATTATTCGAAGATTTATCATCCCTCTAGAACAAGCTCTTTTAAGGGCCAAAGGCCCAGCTGCTTCTATAGACAAGCTAACTGATAAACTCATCTGTCATCATGCTGCTGTGTTTAGTCTCCCATAGAGCATGTTTCCAGAATATTTCGAAAGGGAGCTATGCAGTAGAAAGTTTGAAAAATAGATATTGGATTTTTTTTTTAAAGGAGTCAGAATTTCACAGAATCTGTTTGAAATGATGTCTTCAAAAAAGACACAAGGAAATGACATGCTATTGTCAAAGATACCCCTGGGTTCCGAATTAGGACAGGTTCTCCCCTGATGCTGCAGCCACGTAATGCCTTAGACAACTGCCCTCTATGTGTTAAACAGAACTGTGAAGTGGTAGCTGTAGATGACGCTCATTAACAGCACGTTAACCACTATTTTCATACCTCGAAGCTGATGAAACTCACTATGGCAAATGCAGTTTCATCCTTTACTGGCAAAAATAATGGTTTTTGGAGTAGTGTCTTTAAAACTTTTTTAAATTTATTTTTTATATTTAGAAAAGTTGTCATGAAATACACATAACATGAAATTTCCTATGTTAACCATTTTTAAGGGCACAGTTCAGTGGCATTAAGTACATTCACATTATTGTGCAACCTTCTCTAGAATTCTTCATTTTATAAAAGTGAAACTCTGCACTCAAATAATAACTCTCCATTCCCCCTTCCCTTAGCCCCTGGCAATGTCTATTCTACTTTCTGTGTCATGAACTTGGCTACTAAGTTCCTCATATAAATGGAATCACATTTATTCATCTTTTTGTGATGAACTTAGCATGAGGTCTGCTAGGTTCATTCATGTTGCAGCAAGTGTCAGAATTTCCTTTGTTTTTAAGGCTGATTGATAAATTCATTGTATATACATATAAACCACATCTTGTTTATTCGTATCTGTTGGGTCGTGTCTGTCTGCCTTTTGGTTGTTGTGAATAATATGGCTCTGAACATGGGTGTACAAAAATGTTTTTGGTGCCCAGTGCTCAATTTTTTTGGTTTTGTATTTAGAAGTAGAATTACTGGATAGTCTCATAATTCAATTTTTAATTTTACCCCTTTTCATCATTGCTGTACCATTTTACTTTCCCACCAACTGTACACAGGGGTTCCAATTTTTCTACATCCTCAACGACACCTGTTATTTTCTTTTCTTTTCTTTTCTTTTTTTTTTTTGATAGTGTCTACAATTTTTTTGGTTTTGTATTTAGAAGTAGAATTACTGGATTGTCTGATAATTCAATTTTTAATTTTACCCCTTTTCATCATTGCTGTACCATTTTACTTTCCCACCAACTGTACACAGGGGTTCCAATTTTTCTACATCCTCAACGACACCTGTTCTTTTCTTTTCTTTTCTTTTCTTTTCTTTTTTTGATAGTGTCTTTTCTAATGGGTGTGAGGTGGTACTTAATTGTGGTTTTGATTTGCATTTCCCTGTTGATTATTGCCCTTGAGCATCTTTTCAAGTGTGTTTTGATCATTTATATGTCTTATTTGGAGAAACGTCTGTTTCTGTTTTTGAATCGAGTTGTTTGGTTGTGGTTGAATGGTATCTTATTAGCACACATGAAACTCATGAAAATATTTTGAAGAGATTTGAAGATTCCTGAAGTATGGGAAGATTTAAGTACAGGAAGTATACTTAAGTAAGTATAGGAAGATTTAATATATAAACTGTGAAGGCAAGATTATATGTTATACTGACTAACTATGGTTTTAAAAGAACTAACCTTATTCTTTATTTCTCTTAAATTTCTAATATTGAAATTGAATGTACCAGATTTTTACTTTTCTTAAATGGGGTTCCCTTATTTACTCTTCACCTGCTTGTGCTCTAACCACGAATGGTAGGTGAAATTTATTAGATAGAAAGAAATGTATTCTATTCTGAAATAGCGAGATTTAATTAACTTTCTTCTTATTGATTGAAAACTTTCCAACCCTGCCTATTTAGTGCTTTCTTCCTCTTTTTTTTTTTGACACATTGCTGAAGAGACCAACGCTATGTAGGTGAAAATTTCTTCTAGGGTTTTAAAGCTTCTAAAAGAACAGGTGAGAGGTAAAGTTGGACAGGGTCATATCACGAATGGCTTTTGTGTGCTATAGAGAACAATAACACAAGATGCTTTTATGTTGTGAAGTTTCAATCTTAATTTTTTTTTTGAGAATATTTCGGAAGGCAATGACTATCTTTGCAGCACACTACCAGAAGGTTCCCTTGTAGCTGAATTTCATTTAAAATATGAATCCATCGAGAGAGAATGGCAGAATGTAAGTAAGAATGGCTTGCTGGGAGAGCTGATTTTCAAACCATAGAATAGGATGCCAGTCACTTCTTAGTCACTACTTAAATATGACCTAATGCGATAGTAAGGTAGTCATCTTTGGGTGATTTTTAGGAGGAAATGGAGAAGACTTATGGTGTCAAGCAGCTAGGCTGTTCATGAATAGGAACCATGAGAAGAAACATCTTCTTTGAATGGAATGGTGTCTTGGTTTAGGTTTCCCAGAAGGGGATTTGAGTGCCAGTAGGTTATTTGGGAAGTGACACTGGAAATACTTGGAAAGGGAATGGGGAAATGAAAAGAGGTAGAGAGTTTGCTAAGAAAGCTCTCCTCAGCAAGAGAATTATGACTGTGGGTAACAAGTTTCATTCTGCTGGGGGAACTCTGAGAGCCTGTGAAATGCATGCACCTCAGAGATTTCCTCCCAAGGGTCGAGGAATCTGGGGTGTATGGTGACCAAGTCCCACTGGTCATTGCTTGAGGGCAGATCCTGGTGACAATAATTCTTTAGCACCTCGGCACAGGTGGGGAAGTAGAATCTGGCGGCCAGGGAAGCCCTCCAGAGAGAGATGGAGGTGTTGTCAGTGGGAAGTCTGGCTAGTGTTCCCTGGGTGGTCAGGCTGAGGGGACCTGTCTGGGTCACGGGCAGCATCTGCCACAAGTGGTCTGCTTCCCTCAGGGTTCTTTTCCTCTCCTCCTTGTTGGAGTCTCAGCATCTTCAGAACTGTCATAATCATCGCAAATCAACACTTTCAGTCCATTTTTATGATTAATGTCAGGAATCTATAGGTTCTGTAGGAAATAATTGGGCCTTTCTGTTTATTAGTCAAAAATATTTACCAAGTGTTTTTGATGTAGAATATCTATTTCTAGGCATTTGTGAGAAGAAGGTATCTTTCAGTCAAAATCTCATTATATTCAGAGGGTAATCTTAGCTAAACCCGAATGTAACAATATTTTAATAAATAATATAATTTAGATAATGTAAGAAGGACATAGTAATCTCGTTAGCATTGTTGTTCTCCAAAAAATTTAAAGTATTTTCTCCAGTGATTAATCTGATACAAAAAAGATAAGGAAGGCTGAGACACCCAAAAAGCTATTCAGAGGACTCAGCTGACAATGAACAGAGTAAAAAAACTTATGTTACTTTACCTTTGTCTTTCTGGGTTATTCCTTCTCTTTTGTTTCTTTTTTATTCCTTTTACCAGTTCCTATCAGATAACGACATGACAAAATCTTAATTTTTTTTTTATAGCTTTAACAATTTTATAGTATTATGTACATCTATGTAAACTCTAGTTAGCCTCGAGATGCTGGTTATATCTGGTTTGCCACTGTGTGGACACTGACCCGAGAGGTTACGTGTTTTGCTTAAGGTCACACAGTAGGTGAGTTGCATCACACTATTCTCACAGCAAACCCAGGGTTCTTTCTTCTGTGCCATCCACTGACTGCAGATTCTCTTCTGTTAGTTCCTGGTTGAGACTAAAGAAGTTCGTCAGTCCCATGTTTAGAATGATTGAACTGATTTCTGGGTTCTGGTCTGAGTTTTCCATTTCATAATGACAATCTAGTTTGGTGTCTAGGTTGGAAACTGATCCATTTCATAAATTCTGGCACTTGGATATGATTAGTTTTCCTCTAAAGGCTAAAATGGTGGTTCCTTGATGACCTGTACTTGGTGCTCAATAAATGCTACCTGTTATTAGATGTTACTCAAGATTATTATATACCTTAAAAGGACTTCAGGCATTCTCATGCCAGGTCAGCTCCTGATGTCTAGAAGAAAAAAAAAATCATTTTTTCTTGCTTCCCTTGCATGGCTTGTACAGCCCAGTGCTAATAGGCTCAGTGTTCTGCCTATAGGCCCAGGTAACACTTAGAATGTAATCCTCATATTTCCTTTCCCAAAAGGAAGAGGGAGATGAATGGCTCATCAGAGCAAAGCAGTGTTGTGGAGTCTAGTGTACAGGGAGGAGGGAGAAGTTAGAGTTCATGTGATATTTTTGGGGGTGAGGGGAGAGTGGGGAAAAACTACCAAGTTTTCTTAGAGTCAAAGAAATATGTTTCCACTGAGAATAGAGAGGTAATTATACTTTTTATTTTTAACCATGAAATACATAATAATTTCCTCTGTTATACTTCATTTGTTGTACTTCATTAATAATAATAATTTCACCATTGGACTGTATTCCACTAACTATTTATAGTCCAAATTCCGTGCTCTAAGGTCTCTTGGAGTCATTATTTGTGTGGGGTCATATCACCATGCTTTTATTCAGTTAGGCTCATTTGTTTCTATTAGTCTTTTAATTTTAGGAATTGCTTCTTTTTTTTTTTTGGTTCGTTTTAGTGTGTGTGAGTGTTTTAAAATATAAATCATTTATCCAATCCCAAAGTCAACACTTTATAACAAGTTACATCCAGCTAGGTCTTGTTTTCATCCTTATTCTTCTTCCCTCTTTCCTTCCTCCATTTATGTTTATGTTTATTTTATTTTTTCATTTTTTTTTTACAGATACAGGAAAGTATGTACACTGAAGCATGTCCTATTTCTCTTACACAAAATTAGCATTCTATACCTATTATACAGGACCTTACCTTCTCTCTTACTGTCTTAATGACTCTATATGTATATACGTATAAATGTCATTTTTTTGTGGTTATTCAGTGCATGTGGATGCCATAGTTTATTCAAAAGTCCCCAGATAATAGGCATTTGGATTCCTTATAGTCTTTTCTTGTTACAAATAATTTTGCAAAGCACATGTTATTACACCTAATTATATTTAAGACAAGTCCTAGAAGTGGGATTTCTGGGTTGAAGGGTCCATTGGTTTTGTAGGTTCTGCTGGGTTTCTTTCCGTTGGGTTCCATTTTGCTTTCCCACCAGCAGTGTCTGAGAGTGACTTTCCCTGTAGAGCTTGAACTTTAACAGTTTATTTTACATTTTCTTCTCTTTTATTTCAATTTATTTTAGGCTGGTATTTTAGAGACTATAATTCAGATTCTCTAGTGGTCACAAGTCTGTGCATAGCAGTAGAATTTAGTGACAACTTTTCCAAGGTGACATAAGAATGAGCAGCTGTGCTTAGAGTTTACACTTGCCTGTTACTGACGTGATGAGGGTTTCGGGGTAGAACTGAGCAAACCACAGATTTATTTGGAGAAATGAAGTTTGCAGCTACTCCTGACTTATTCATTGGGTCACATCAATTAAATTTTTTATAAGTAATTTTAAAAATGTTAATTTATATTCACACGTAAATACAAAAGCGTATTATAAAAAATATTTTTTTAAACTATTTTTTTTCTTCTCAAATTTAAGATGCTATTCATTTAAAGCCCTGTAATTTGTTCAATAATAAGTTTTTTGTGGAAATGCTACAGTGAAAATCCACGTAGATTTTAAGGTACATTTTGATTTCAGAATTATTAAAGTGTAAAAAAAGCAGTTTTCTTAGAATCAAGGAAATATGGTTCCCCTGAGAATAGAGAGATAATTATACTTTTTATTTTTAACCATGAAATATATAATAATTTCCCGTTTTCTTCATTTGTTGCTGGTTTGGTCTTCTTTGACCTACTTAGCCTCTGGAACACATATGTCAGTGTTATCTTTCTTTGTCTGCCCCTCTGCCTTTCTGACATACGTAGATACTGAAGAAGTAATTTTGTCTATTTTGCAAAGTATTTGTAGTGTGAGGAAGCCAAACTAATCAACAGCAATGAACACTTAGTTTTGTACTTAAATATTAAAATTTGATGTCCTATTTTAATTAATTTAAAAAATATGTGTGCACTGTGGCAAATTCCATATAAAATATATTTGTCTCTAAAATTCCTGTACTTTACAATTGAAGCCAAAGTTAAGCTGAAACCAAAGACTATAAGAAATATTAAACTAATTTTGTGTCTAAAGTTTGAATAAGTCATATTGAGTTATAAGTGGAATTATTGGAGATTTTGATATTTGACCTTCTTTCAAGTCTCACTGATAGCCAAATAAGAGGGATTTCATTCACAGTTCTTTATTCCCCAAACTTTCCATGCATCATAAAAACAGTTTTATTTATTTTACATGTCATAAAATTCACCTTATTCAAATTTACAATTCAATACTTTTTTGTAAATTTACTGAGTGATGAAACCATGAAAACAAATCAGTTTTAAATAATTTTTATCCAATTAATAAAATCCTTTATGCACATATACAGTTACATTCCATTCCTATGCCCAGCTCTAGGCAAGCACCTTTTTACTATTTGTCTGCATAGATTTGCCTTTTCTCTGCATGTCATATAAAGGAACCATACAGTAATATGTGGTTTCTTGTATCTGACTTTCACTTAGCATGATGTTTTCAAGGTTATCCATGTCCATAGCTCACGAAATGGTGTGCCGTTTTATGAATATACCAATCTTTTTGCCGGCTGATGGATATGTGGCTTGTTTCCAGTTTTTGGCTATTGTGAATAATGCTGCTATACAAAGCCACTCCTAGCATGGATGTATGCCTTCATTTCTCTTGTGGAGATACCTGGGAATGGAACCGATAGATTGTATGGTAATTATATGTTTATATTTTTCAGAGACTGTCAAACTCTATTTTCCAAAGTGGTTTCTGCATCTATTTTAGCGCTCATTGTCATTTAGCACTTTATTGTCAGAAGAAAAAGACAGTGTTTCTTATCATTCATTCATTCATTCATTCATAAAACTCATTCCTTTATTTCGCATGTATTGAACATTTACCTTGTCCCAGGTATTGATGATATAACTTTAAATGACAAAAGTGTTTTCTCCAAGGGGCTCACAGTCTGTTAGAGAAACAGACAAATAACCAGATAACCAAGTGCATTAAGAGAATTATGTAAGTGAGGCCCACCCCTGGTGCTAGGTGCCAAGAGGAGGGTACCTATCCCAGGATCAGGGTGACGGGGGAAGTTTTAAAGATGGTCGTGCCTAAGTTGGTTCCTGGAGCGGTATCTAGGGGAGTGAGGTAGGAAGTGCATTATACTTCTAGGAGCAGAAGGCAGGCTGCCCTGTTTGTAGTCAGAATCCCCTACCCTGATCAACTTTACTTTTTTCTATAGCAGTTCCGGCCTATGTATTTACATGCTGAACTATTGTCTCTTTCCCCCTTGAGAGTAAAAATCTGTTTCGTTCACTGACATATCCTCAATATCTCACACACTGCCTGACACAAAGAAGCTACTCAAATGAATGTGTAACACTAACAGTTTTGATAAAAATGTGTGTTTAGTGCTGCCTAATGACAGCGATTGCAGGTGAGACTCCAGTGAGACAAATGAAATCAGAGTTGCTAGGAAAATTGGATGCACTGATTGGTGAGGAGGAACACCTCTGAGATTGTAGAACATCATAGCACAAAATCAATAGCATTATCTCATTTCAGGATTTAAGGCTAGGTAAAACGAGTTTGCCCGATGGCCAAAGGATGGTTTGATATCTCTGGCAAGAGAACATATTTCTTTATGACATTAGGATGCAAAGGGAAGTTTGCAGGTACCAACACAGAACTTTCAAGTAACTTTTCAGAAAGTTAGAAATCCTTGAAGTGGAAGGATACCATTTGAGAAAGTTATTTTGGTTAATGAAGCCAGGAATAAGGGATCTGAGAGGAGTAGGAGGAAGGAAGGAGGGGGAAGAGGCAAAAAATGTCATTCTATCTTTTTTGAGAGATTTTGGCAAGTCAAACAAGGACAATTTTTGGCACAATTCTCTGTGATTGTCTTCAGAACAGTGGAAAAATGCCTTTGCTCATAAAAGAAAGATTTACCGGGAAAATACTAAGGTGTCTTCTACTCAAACTTATTTAGGCTCTTAGTTGAGGGAATTTCAGCCATTTCTGATATACAGAAAAGGAATTCACCCAAATGGAGATTTATGCCTTATCTTTTATC
>NW_006438073.1:767015-797535 GCF_000325575.1 Pteropus alecto | reverse complement strand
AGAGCCCAGGGGATACCCATGTGAATACTTTTACTAGGCAGTCGGGTTCCTGAGACAGGATCTCTGGGGTTGAATCCTAGTTTGAGGTATGGATTTTAGATATGTGTACAAAGGTGAAACATGCAGCCATGGGAGTGTGTGATCTCCCACACAGAGAGAAATGAGGAGAAACAAGCGTCAGAAAAATAAGACATGAGGCATTTCAGGATGGAGGGAGTGGACTATAGCATCATTTACCAGAGTTGGATTAATTGAGGGCTCAGAAGGGGAGATGGGATTTAGCAGCGTGGATGTCACTGGGGTTCACGGTAACTATAGCTTCAGTGGACCAGTGGGCGTAGACATGAATGGATGAAGTAGAAACAAGTGGTGAATATAATTATTTTTTATTCTAATACAATTACAGAAATTTATATAAAAATACTTTAGCCGAGCATAATCTTTTCCCTGCTGAAGTCAAATGAACAAAAGATTAACCATTTTAAAGTGAGAAATTCAGTGACATTTAGTACACCCATAACGTTGTGCAACTACTATATCTAGTCCCAAAACATTTTCATCACACCAAAAGGAAAACCCATATGCTTTAAGCGGTTGCTCCCCATTCCCCACTCCACTAAGCCCCTGGCAACCACAAATCTGTGTTCTGTCTCTATAGATTTACCTATTCCGGATTTTTCATTTAAATGGAATCATACAATATGTGATGTTTTGTGTCTGGCTTCTTTCATTTTGCGTATCGTTCTCGAGGTTCATCCACATTGTAGCATATATCAGTGCTTCATTCGTGTTTATGGCTGATGATAATCCATTACATGGATAGGTCATAATTTATGTATCTACTCCTTTGTTGATGAACTATTTCTACCTTTTGGCTTTTGCAAATAATGATGCTGTGAGCATGCAAGTACATGTATTTATTTATGACCTGTTTTCAGTTATTTTGGGCATATATCTAGGAGTGGAATTGCTGGGGCCTAACATAGTTTTAGAAAACTATACTTTTATATAATGCTAACTGAGAATCCACAGGACGCATTGTACATTGTAGAAAATGTTGGCTTATATAGTCCAAATGTTCTTTAAGTACTTCACATTCTCTTTGAGATAGGATTGGTGAAACCACCAACCAGCAAACAGTCCATCAAGAGATGGTTAAGTTTAATGGAAAAAAAATACATATCTATTATAAAAATACATATATAGAAATAATTTTTAAGAAGGAAGTACCCTTTATATTCATTTATTTAAAATTTAATTTTCAATTACAACTACAGTTGACATACGGTATTCTATTAGTTTCAGGTTGCAACATAGCAATTAGACATTTATGTAACTTTTGATGTGATCACCCTGATAAGTCTAGCACCCATCTAGAAAGTGCCCTACAGAACTGAGTTTTGAGTCTGACAAGAAGAAAGAATTTCAAGTGAAGAGTTTGAATAAATTAACTCATGTAGCAGAGAAAAGGGGAAACAGGCACAAAGTTGTGTGTTTCAGTTTAATTTTTCTGAAGAAAAGAGTGCAAGTTGAACTCTAGTTGGCAACAAGGCGAAGAGATGCAGAACCCCGTGGTGCTACTTTAATAGCTAGCTGACTTTTGAGATGGTATTTTCAAAATCAATTTTTACTCCTTTGCCAATAACCACTGACTCATTTTTTGAATGTTTAATCTTGTGGTCTGTGTTTCTCCACTCAGACACCAGTGTGTCTAGGAGGAGATTGAGTTCTATATGTGACAAGCAATCTAGCCTCCTTGTGGCTTAGTTAAATTTTCCTTCTGCAGTCTTTCCTTTGTAGAAAGAACTCTTAGGAATCAATTATGGGACTGAGATTTTCTCAAATATGACTCTGATTTAATTCCCAAAGAACTACCTACAGACTTGGGAGAAGAAATAACTTTGGTTGAGTGTCCATTAAGTGTTTTATGTACCTGAGCAAATTTAAGTCTTATAACAACCCAGTACATGGGATATACACCTGGAATGACTAACGCCAAAGTCAAGCCTCTGACCAGCATATATTAGAGTGCCTATTACGTGCCATCTTATGTGTTTGTGGCTTACTAGTGTAGTAGGATGAGAATGATGCTGGGGATGCTTGCAAGCCCAGCAGGAAGCAAAGCTCTGATGGGTTAGCTCTGATGTTTTCCCAGGAGGACAGAAAGAGGTGGGGGAGGTCCTTTACATGCCACACCTAAGCTGTGTCATATACTTCTCAAGGAAAGATTCTGGATGACTTATCAGGAGAATATTAGTTTCTCTTCTAGAATGTATATCTGGGATAAGTCCATTGTTGATTCAGGGAGGTATCTTTTAATTCTCCATTTCATCTATACTATCTCTATTCAATATTTGTGATCTCAATAAACTAACCGCTAGGGTTAACATATTTATTCACATAAGTGGTATATATGTGTTTCAGGCCGAAAAAGCTGATGGATTTGTCAACTTGCCCGATTTCACTGTGGAGAGAGCATCTGAATGCAAAAAAAAGCAGTAAGTTGTCTATCATTTTCCAAGAAACTCTGAGCCAGGATAATTATCCCTTCATAATGTTCCTTGAGTGATGTGGCAATTTGGAAGTTATTGAAGGTGACACTCAAATGTCCTAGAACTTTGAGCTTTATGGGTTGACACCCTAAACAGTAATAGGAGCTTTTAACTTCTTGTTTTTTGGAATTTCATTTTGTGGAGCAGATGGATTTTAAAACCCCATGGAGCCTTGGCATGGCATGTTGTTGACAACTGTGTCTGTGATGTAATTAAAAATAAACTCTCTTCCAGGATTGGCAGAGAGATCAGATGTCAAGGTTTTGTCCTTGTAAAGAGAATGGCTGGTTAAGTAGGATTCTTCAGAGCTGTAGATTATGATGGCAAGACCAGTTTCTTTATCTTAGTTTATGGAATTGTCAGTAACACCCTTGAAATTGAATTCTCTTGAGACGTCTTAGACTTGGGGATTATTCATCAGTGTAATTTAAGTCCAAAAAATTGAAGAACTGACAAGAACCAAAAAAGTCACCAGCCCATTATCCATGTAATTGAGAAGGGAACGATGCAGAGAGTCTGGACTTGGCTTTGAATCATGGGCGGGCTAGCTCTAGACCAGGTATCCAGACTCCATGTGTTCTCCTCGTGATAGTATCCGACTGCATTTTGCATATGTCTCTTCTTCACCTTTTTTTTTACTCTTTTTTTTTTCTACTGTTGACATCTTTTTTTTCCTGTTATACCGGAAAAGGGCATTTTTTTCTATTGAGTTATGTTGCTAGTAGCAGCAATTGATTCGTTTATTTCTAAGAAAATTAACTGATACTAGCTTTAAATCTTTGCCACTCTGGTGTGGTTGTGCATACCTAGTGATGCATGAGGTTGGGTGATTTTTATGGTTTTGACCAAACTAGTTATTTGTAAAATTCTTGCCCAGACTGTAGGACTTTCAGACTAAATGGTAAAGGGGAAACACTTTATTTGTTGTCTTTAATGTTTTATACTTTTACTTGAAACTAAAAATCTGCCTTATATTTTTCTTTCCTAGAGGGTTGTCACAGTGCGGACAACCTATATTTTTCTGTAAATAAGTTATTGTACATAGTTGACTGAATTAATACTTTTCTTAATGTTGCTGATCTGAGTATTTTGAAGTGACATCTCTATCACTTTAAATTTTAATTTATTGTCTCTTTATAGCAAAACAGTAAGCAAATGAAAATAAAATAATATTCCTGTATGTCTTAAACAGAAACTATTGATCGATTGAGACTCAATTCTGTTCTGGATATCCTAACATGATAAATTAAACTTCTGCTCTTTACGTAAAATAGAGATTAGACAGTAGGAATTTAATGTAACTAAATTATTTTTGTAAATTTACAAAGAAAGCAGATGAATTCATTATGCTTATGTTTGACTGATTTATTTTCAAACCCATTGATAATTATAAATACTAATTCTTTATGTGTCTATGCTTTTCCCTTTCAAGCGCTTTTAAGATCAGCCACCCACAGATCAAGACCTTTTATTTTGCAGCTGAGAATATGCAGGAAATGAATGTGTAAGTAGAGGAAATCGCTAAATCCAATCTTTATGGGAATAGACTTACTTTGGTCTGGTATTTGAATTTTAAGCATATGTTCATATTAATTATTGTTTTATTTATTTCTACTGCTTTAAAGATTAATCTCTTTAGTACCTATAATGTCTTCTTGGCTTCTTCTCTAGTATTTAGAAGCATTTTAGAGAACTACCCATATCAAAATGGCTATTTTAGGAAGAAGTAATGAGACTCTTCCAAGGAAACCACTAAATTGAGAAATGAATAGACAAAAGTCATTATAAAAAATGTTAAAATGAGAATCTGCATCCCTGGGAGCAAAGCTTGAAAGTATTATGAAACCAATCAAACAGCTTTCAGAATCCTACATGAAAAATATCTCTACATGTAGCATTTTGTATGTGCTGTATGATTGTTCTGTTGATTTCTGTGTTTATCACCTCTCCATTTTCAATGCCAAACATTTTGCAAAATATCCTTGCTCAAAGTATATCTAACACAAATTTTATATCCTGAAATTTCTGTTTCTTCTTTGCTCTGTTTAAATAAGTGGAATATATGCATAGAGTACTACCTGTCCCACTCCATCCCCTACTGGTTTAGATTATGGTGTGATATGTGTGTGTGTGTGTGTGTATACACACACACACACACATACATGTACGTATATATATATACATATACACATATGTATACACACATATAATATATATACATATAATATATGTATATTATATTAAATTACACTGATGAATATAATATATGTATATTATATGTGTATATGTGTGTGTGTGTGTGTGTGTATGGTACTTGAAGCATCAGGGGCATTCTATTTAATTTAAGCTCTATTTTCAGAATTCATAATGTCTCTTATTACCTTACATAACTGATTAAAAATATGACTATGGAACACCTACTATGTGTCCCATTGTGGCAGATCTTGGGCAATAGAAACAAAGAATACAGACATAATCCTCCATAGAGTTTATGACTTTATTTATTTTATTTATTTATATGTAAGGATTTTCTTATCCATTTTCCCTATATAATATCTCTTTGTCCTCCTGCTTTAGATACCTAAAGAAAAAAGAAGCTGCTTTTCTTCAAACACACGTGCGCTCCCGAGTACATGTGTACGCACACACACACAAATAGCCTCTTATAAAATATCCCGTCAGCAGACCCATCGAGCTAAAGCATTTTCATCAGTTCCCTGTACGTATCTCCCACCACAACCCTTCACTTGAGGGCAGATGGCTCTCTACCACAGAAGGTTGGGAAACTCAGTGTTAGAAATAACAAGGCAAGGAATCCAGACTGTCTTTCAAACAAGTGTTTTATTTACTCGGACAAAGAAAGAAGTGGTTTCCCTTTCTGATTTTAATCCCCACCCCGCCTGGCTTTCTAAAGCATCTGAGAAAAATTAGAGCAGGCACATAAAAGGAGAGGATTTAAACAACTTCACATTCAGAGCTCTTTATTTCTTTTTTTTTTATTTGCATTGGAAACTACATCCTATCGATTAGCAAGCCTTAGGTGTGTGAGGGGTGCGTGGAGGGCCCAGCAGTACTTGGAGCCCTTAAGATAGTGAGGGCCAGTCTGGAGCTGAGGCATCAATTAATCTCAAATGGTCTTTCCTGTTCTTTAATGGTCACGAAAAAGTGCGGTCCCACCACCCCCTCCACCAACTCCCCGAGAGCCTCTTGCTGTCTCTGGCTTTTCTCAGTGTCTTATATCTCTGGCTTCCTTCCTGTCTACATCCTCCCGACCCATCCTGCAGCTGGTTCTTTCAAAGAAGTTTTGTTCTTTCCCACAAGAGAAGAGTGAGACCTGGTTTACCAGAGGATCAGTTACTGCTAAGTGCTTTGCTACCTGGCGAATTCTCCTCCTACACAGTAAAATATATTTGTAAACCAGTAAAAGTGGTTTCAACCAGATTTGCTCTCTAAATTACACATCAGAATTATTTTGTTCCCTGCTCACTCTCTTCTACAGTTTTTGTTTATGTCTTCATTCCTTTTCTCTTCAGTTCTCATGTTCTCCCTTTGTAAGGATCTATCTAATGGCAAGTAGAATTGCATGAGTATAAACTACAGATAGGACATATTCACGCTACCCGGTTGACTGTTAAATCAGAGCCTTTTGTAGTTATCAAAGCTAATGTTTTATTGTCTATGCTGTGAAGATCTGTTAATTTTACTTGAAATTATGTTAGTATTTATCTTTCCAGCTTACAAACAAGATGTAAATTGACATTCGAATGTCAGATGTCTTGACCCCAGTGTTTTGAATGACTTTTATCCTGAAAATTGTCCATCTGGCCACTCATAGATAAATGGCTCATTTTGTCTGTGCCCGAATATATCATTATTTCTTTTATATATAATATTGTTAGTAAGTTTTGTTATTCTGAACATAATTTTTTGAATGGCCAACAATGCAGAATCTCTTTGGGCCTCCAGGTTCACTTCTTCCTTCTCCCACGAGATTATGCATGTGATATTTAAAGATTTGTTCTGCAATATCATCTGAAGAGCTTTCTTTCATACTGATGTGGCCGGTTTAAGCCAGGAAATCATGTATCTGGGTGTTTCTTAGTGAGATGCAAAGATGCCGGTGAAGGAGGGAGTGAGTGGCGTTTGGCTAGACTGGTCCTGGATGGTGATGTTTCTCTTAGGGACGATGAAGGGAAAGGTAATTAAGTTTAATAGAAATGCCATGTATTCTGCAGGGACCCTCAAGTAATTAAGGGTTATGAAAGAACTAGTCTCTAAGTGAAGGCTGGTGGTGGTTACGTTTCTCAGATGGTATTGATGGGAAATATGTTCTTGAAACTGTACATCAATTTCTTTACACTTGTGCATCTCCAACACACGTTCACATCAAGTCAATATACAACAAACTCCCAGGAAACATCTGTCATCTTCTTCTATGTAAATATGTCTTTTCGTGCATTCATTTATTTAGTCACAGACATATTTTTTATTGCCTTGATGTTAAAAAATAAAAACGTTCTTAGCAAAGGAGGTAGTTTAAGCCAGTGAGTTTAGAAGGAAAACAGTTAAACGAGATTCAAATCCATTGCCACTTTTTCACAGGTAGTGACTAATGGTAGCATTCAAAAGGACATGGGTTTTGGGTAAGGAAGGGCTAAGAAGTATCTTATTTTTAGTCTCTGCTCTTCCATTTTGCTGTGTTTCCATATTTTCATGTTCTTGAAAAGAACTTAGAAATGCCTCTTCTTGTTTCAGGTACTCTTGATTTAAAAGGTTTTATCTCGGTATATTAAATTTTTTTTTTGTCTATTTCACTTTTAGATGCTTTTTTTTGGGGGCGGGAAGGTCAGTTTATACAATTATGAAATCAGGTATAAATTAAAGATTAATTTATATTGGTCTTTTAAAAATGAATCATTGAATTCATTGTGCTTTGCCTGATAAGTGTTTAAAAATGTACTTTTAAATGTTTTAATTAAGTAATATATAACATATTCTTGCAAAAAATTATATAATACAGAAGTATGCAAAGTGAAAACCTTCCCATACCTTCAATTTGACCTTCTAATTCAACTTCTCTCTGTAAGATTAACCACTTTTAACAGTATCCTGTACATCCTTCCTGATGCTTCCTTTGTATACCAATTCATGCACATATGCAAATATAAAGTTTTTGAAGTACATTGAATCAGGCTAACCATGTTGTTTTTACTTGCTTTTTTTCACTTAACAGTATGTTAGGATATTTCCAGGTCATTACAAGGCACCCGTATCTCAGTCTTTTCATTAGCTTCATTACAACATGGTGATGATGGATTCAGTACCATACTTTATATTTTTCTATTGATTGACAATTATATTGTATTAAAGTTTTTTTTTCCCTTGCCATGGCAAGACCTGTTGAATTAACATTCTTCCACATTTATTGGTTTACATGAATGTGTTTTTGTAGGAAAGATACTTAGAACTGTTGGGTGAAAGGGATGGATATTTAAATTTTTAATAGTATCATCGAATTGCCTGCTTAAAATTGGCTGTATTGGTTTTCATTTTCGGCTCCACAAAGGATTGAGAATGGTTTTTCCTAAATTCTAGAAATCATGGATATTTAAGATTTTTGCCAATCTAATGGAATAAAATATTTTTCTGTGTTCGAATATGCATTTCTAAAATATGATTGAAGCTGAGAATTTTGTTCCATATATTTATCAGTCATTTGTATTTTTTTGTAATTTCCAGGGGTTTTTTGTTTGTTTGTTTGTTTATTATTCTATTGTATCTTGGTGAACGTTTTCTAGTTCCTATGGAAAGATCTGGACCCAGATATTGATCTAGTTTTAGGTGGCCATTAGAAATCTCATTTTTATCAAGGCGTTGATGGGAATTTCTTAAAAGAGGCTACAGCTCATCTTTTTATTGTAGGAAGTCCATTTATTTATTTTTAAAGATCTAATTTATTGCATATTTTCTGTTAAAAAATACAGCAAGACCATGGCAGGTTGAGAGTTAGATAAAAATTACGATTACTAATTTGTCGGCAACTGTAGACTTGGGAATATGCAATATTTATTTCGTGGTGGGAGTGCAGCATGCTGAATAATTCATGAAGCATTATGAGCCTAGAAGAAATGAAAAGTGTAAGTGAATCAATAAGTGCATAGCATTATTATTATTATTATTATTATTTTGTTGATACTGGTAGATTTAGGCCACTACTAAATGCTCTGGTTTCTCAAAAAATATATACAATATGGAATTCTTTTTAAATAAGAAGACTACAAAGAAGTGAAAAATAAATCACATAGATTACCACCACCCCCAAATAATATTTTCCCTTTAAATAGAAGGTTATATAGCTAGGAATATATGAAATAGACACATTGTGTATCTTTTAAAAATTTGTGTTATAAAATATGTTCCTAACTAAACCCTTGAGAAAAAACTACAGTAGCCTGAACTCATAAGCCAAGTTTGACTTCCTAATGGTTTGTCTAGTTCTGTTTTTGTTATTAATGTTTAGTTGGAATTCATTGCCAATCAAATGGTAAATCAATAGAAGACATGACATTGTCAATTTTTAATTTACATAAAATTCTTTAAGGAATTAAAAATGTCTCCAGCTTGGGAATACCCGTCAAGCTCTAGCTAAATATTTTACTGATTAATATAAAAATCCTGGCTTAAAAATGTGTCATCTCTATTTTTTTGTGTGTGTGTGAAATAAACTCACATTTTAAAAATTAAAAGGATAAAACTTGAATGTCAAGTTGTGAAATTCAACGATAGCTTGATTGTTGCTATAAATTTCAAATGAATAACAACATAAGATATATTTATTCATATATTTAGAATATCCAAAGTAGTTGCCTCTATTAGCCAACTGGATAACGGTACACATTTCTTATCTTACAAAGAATGCCTTAAGTAAGAAAAATACTGTGAAACCAAATACTGTCAATGTTATTGACACCTAAGAAAGGTGTCAATAACATAAACTTACTCCGTTTCTGGAAATGTTTAGACCGACTGCAGAATTATGAATTAATTGCATTATAAAGTCTGGCAGAAGACCTCTCTCAGTGCCTAGAGGACAGGTAAATAGGTAGAGGATAGATCTCGTTGGTTAAACATTTATTTTCTATTTAAACTTTAGGTGGTTAAACAAGCTTGGATTAGCTGTCATCCACCGTGAATCCACTACAAAGGATGAAGGTATGTTCTCTTTTAAATTTCCAGCAAGAATGTTAGAATAGGATGAGAAAATGATGTCAAGTTCTGTGCATAGTCTTGTCCTAATGAAACATACTTTGGCATTTAAAATTATCTGAAAATATATACAGACATACTCATACAGACTCACTAGCATGGAATAGAGCTTCTGGTGCTGGCTATGAATGCTTTTTGCACTTCGCCCACACCACACGTTAGCAGCTGTGGGCTTTGCTGACGTCTCAAACAATTGCCAATGCAAATGTTTTATTGCCCCACTTACTGGATTCTTACTCAGAGGTATCATCTCATCATGATCTAGACAGATAACTTTCATCCCACTATTTCCTCTCTGATATTTTAGTATTTCCACCAGCTGTGTGCTAAGAATAATTACCCTAAGTAGTATTAGGAACCTAAAGGTCAGATTGGGACACAGGCCATACTTTTAGCATTCAGGGCTCAACAGCTATCGGAGTCTGATTCTTAATGAGGCAAGTCATTAATATTGAGAAGGAAGCTTTAGGTTCCCGGGTTACAGAGCTGATACCGTTTCTGAAATGCTCAAACCCGGGACTTGGAACTAGGAAGTCATATCTTTGGATAACAAAATCATCAAACTTAAATTTAGAAAAGGAAAAGTGGCAATTTCATTTTAAACCACGAAGAACTATAGCACAGTGCTGTGAAATCAGTGTCCTAACCATCTCCGTGCTCTTCTTTTCCATAAAATTAGTACCTATTGTATATTTGAGATACATTTATAGATTGTGAAGAAAAAAAGAAAACTACACAAAACCCTTCTCCTTCCCCTGGTAAGTAAGGGCTTCCATGACATGGCCTCGAGGAACCTTCCAGCTTCATATATTTTTTTTTTTTTTACCATAGCTCTTAGAGAACCCCATATACTTAGCTCATTCTGTGCTCTTGGCTTGGTACCCACATCGCTCTGTGTGCACCAGTGTTTACTTATCCTACCAACTTCAGCTCATTATGATTTCCTTTATCCAAATGAATCATTACTGATTTTATACTCCCTTAGTGTATGACTCACACTCCCTGAGGAATTATTTTATTTTGCCTGAGCTATGGTTAGTTCCCTTCCTGCGTGTTAGGCTCTCCTTGAGGGCAGAAGCCCTGACATGGCCATTTGTTTTCCCCTCTTATGTAAACCCTTTGCACCAGGTATCTCACTAGATAAGTATTTTCTGAATTGGATTGGAATAGCAGCAGCCAGATGGGAAAAACCTCTGCTCACGTGTT
Organism: Pteropus alecto; assembly: GCF_000325575.1. NCBI lineage: Eukaryota > Metazoa > Chordata > Mammalia > Chiroptera > Pteropodidae > Pteropus > Pteropus alecto. The sequence continues at coordinate 786,511 of NW_006438073.1, read as the reverse complement.
ATGGAATAAGTGTTGATGGCGTTGAGACATTAAGCATTTTCATTTTTGTTATAGAATGCTACAGCGAGAGTGAACAGGAAGATCCTGACGTAGCTGTGGAGACGGCACACCCTCCTCACTCTGCAGGGACTCTGTCTCCTTTGGTATGTGCTCACATAAATAGCCTGTTGTTCATCGATCAAATACGTGGACGTCATTCCTTCCAAATGGGTTGAAGCTACTTTGACTGATCAATTTTTAGAACAGGCTAACTTAGGGTACTTGCCAAAGAGCAAGTGCAACTCAGAGTGCTGATTTTGAGCCTTCTTCATAGCAACTCACTGGTATGAAATACTCAGAGTATTTGTGCATGACCCACAGAAGTATCTTGCTCAGAGGATTCATGGTTATGCAATGGGCTGCTAGGTGATAGGTCAGTGCTTGCATTGACTCATCTTATAATGTTTATTTATACCCTACTTGTTCTCAGGAAGAATCGAAAGTGCCTTGTCTAGGTGCACATGCTACAACAATGTAAAATAAATGTAAAGGAGATAAAGGTAATAGCATAAAGAGAAAATTAGAGTCAGAAAGAGCAGGAAGCCAGGAATGGGGTTAGTCCATTAAATCTGCACGTGGAATGATTCTGCATATTCACTAGAGAAAAGTCCAAGTTTATTTCTAAGCTTTGGAAACATCCAGAGTAAGTTCAGATTATTAATGTTAAGACTATGTAGAGTTGCTTTATATTTGGATGCTCATTATAGCATTGGCCCCTGGAAGGAGTCAAGCAGAGGACTTTGGGGAAGTTGGTTTTTGCGGTTTGTATACCTACCATGTATGTACCAGGACTTATGTAGGTGCTTTAATTACATAATCATTTACTCCCCCGAACAACCCCGAGAAGTAGTATCTCTGCATCTCACTGATTGCTAACGAGGCCGAACATCTTTTCATGTTCATCGGCCATTTGGATATTCTGTCTTGTGAAGTCTTGTGAAGTCTGTGAAGCCTTCTGTACATTTTTAGTTGTCATTATTATTGTTTTGGATTTATAGGATTTCTTTAGTTATTAATCTATACATTATTCTTTGGCAGTTAAAAGTGAGGAAAATCTTCTTTCCCACTCTACGGCTTTTATTTTTTTAAAACTTTATTTCATGGTTTCTTCCTGTAAATATTTATCTATCTATCTATCTATCTATCTATCTATCTATCTATCTATCTATCATCTATACTGTGGAGGCATTTCGCTTTCTATCTATTTATTTATTTTTAGGTGAGGCAACCCTTAGTTGACCTCACAGATTGCAAGGTCCTTGTCAGCTTATAATCCCTTATTTTTTTTCATCTTTTATGCCTACAGCACCTGGTCTTTCTAGGTGGTCTCCCATCCAAGTACTAACCAGGCTCGACTCTGCTTACCTTCCAAGATCAGATGGGATCGGGCTTGTACAGGGTAGCATGGCCGTAGACAAAAATAGATATTCTTGATGTCGATGTGTCAGATTTATCCTTCACTTCCACTGTGGTTAGTGCCTTTGCTTTTTTGTTTATTTCAAATTGTTTCCTAACCCCAGGTCACAAGGAAGTAGATATTACTATCCTCATTTCATGGATAAAGAAACTGAGGTTCAGAGAGGTGAAATGTTCTGGTCACATACCCAGTTCTTACTGGATTCCCCTTTATAGCTCCTAAAGAAGTCAAGTAGATTTTCGATAGATGTTCCTTCTTGATTTAATAGAGAAGCTTATGTTTTTGTTTAATTTCTCTCTGTGTCTCTCTGTCTCTCTGTCTCTCTGTCTCTGTCTCTCTCCCTCTCTGTCTTTCTCTCTGTCCCCCTCTGTTTGTCTGTGTCTGTCTGTCTGTCTTTTCTTTCTTCCTGTTTTTGTCTTTCCTATTTTAACCTGTAACATACAAAGATTTGAATTGTTCTTCCTCCTTTCTTCCCTCCCTCGTCCATTGTGCCCCAAAATATGACTTTTTAAAAAATTTATTTTAGTTCTAAAATACTGTGATTTTCTGTTTTGTAATGACAAACTAGTGTCACAGGTTACTAATAGCATTGCCAGATACCTGGGACTACACTTGATGAAAGTAAAAGCAACTGAATTGTCTTCTTAGACAAAGGATCATGGCTCAGTAGTACAATGACAGTCTTACCTGATGTTACAGTAGAAGCTCAGTGAATGCTGTTTCAAAACAAATAACTAAAGAGTGCTTATGAGACCAGAAGTTATGTCAAAGAAGTGGGAGGATTCTTTAGAATTCATATGTTATTTCTTAGAGTTCTATGTTGAGCATTTTTTTGGAAGGCCACAAGGCTAACATTTTTTTCCGAAGAAATACTTTAGAAATAGATAAATATTGAACAATTAGATTTTATTTTTCTTAGAAACAGAATATGTTCCTTGTACTTGCATATTTCCCAGGCAGATTTTGTTTTTGTTTCTTCTTGTTTTTGAAAAACAGACATGCAAGACACTTGCTTAAAATGACATTTAAGCTTTTTATTTAAACAGACTAAATTCAAAAAAGTCATGGTAACTTTTATGCAGAGTGTGATCAAGTTGTTGTTTTGGCTCAATCTGGCATAGGTTAGCCATGGCTGAGTGACATAAAACTATGTGAAAAAAAAAATTTATCCCCCCCACCCCCCACAAAGTTCTTACTTAAAAAAACATCTTGTGGGCAATGAACTTTCATTTTGGAATGATGACCTCAAAAGTATAAAATCACACTATTCAGGAAAATTATCTCAAAAAATTTTAAATCTTGAGCTAAAAATTTAATTTAATATCTAATCATTCTAGTGGCTATAGAGTAAAAGTAGGCAGTAAGATTTGAGCATCAGACCAATTTGGATCTCTACTTCTGATGGCTGAAACCCTGAGTGAACAAGACGTTTTTGTTTACATTCCTTCTTCTTGAGAAAGCTTTGCAGGATTGATAGTGGACAGGACATCCTTTTATTCACAGAGAAATTAGAAATGGGAGATTTTTGAGAGGCTTAGTAAAAAAAACTCAAAATAGATAGGAGTCTGTAGGTCTTACTTTGGAAGATCATTTGTAGAAATCACTATCCATGATTCTTTAAAACTCGCAAAAGAGCAAAAAAGGAACCAATGTCATTCACATTTAAAACCTGATATTATAAGTTACAAAGTGATTTAAGAGCTGTAAAGATCGTTAAAAATCTGTCCTACAAATTTTTTCTCTAAATTTAATTTTTAAAAATTATTGTCCGAAAACTTGATTTATGCTTATATACTTATTAATTTATTTAATAAAAATTTTTGAGAGCCATTGTTCTAAATACTTGGGATACACCAGCGAACAAAAAAGACAATAATTCATTTCTTTGTGGAACCAAACTTCTAGTTGAGAGAGACTTATAATGAACAAACAACATAAGTAAAATGTCTGCTATGTAAGTAGAATAAGTAGAATATGTCAGGGTGAGTGAGGGGATGGGGAGTGCTGGAGGTCAAGTTGCAGCCATAAATAAGGGAAGCAGGGCAGGCCTAAGGGAGAGCTGAGGTCTGAGAAAAACTTGAGAACAGTTAGAGTCAAGATCCCCTTGGTGCATTCAGGATGATGCAAGGAAGCCAGTGTGGCTGCAGCAGGATGAATAAAGCTGGGAGTAGCAGGAAATGAAATTACAAGGTAGTGGTGGTCATGCCATACTGTGAGCCAGGTAAGGACTTTGATGTTTTGAGTTATTTAGAGTGCGTTGGGCAAGTTTGAGGACAGGAGCGATGGGATGTGATCAATTTCCATTTTGAAAGGACCATTCGAGCTGCTGTGTTGGGGAGACCTTGGGAGGAGGTGCTAAGTATAGAAGCAAAGAAATCTAAGAGAGGGTGTGCTATGATCTAGTGTGAGAGATGGTGGTGATTTGGGGCAGGGCATAGTTGGGAAATGGAATGATCATATTTTTAATAGAATTGGAAGGTAGAGCACCCATAGATGGATCAGATATGAGAGAAACTGAGAAGATAAATATTTGTAATCCTAGTTTCAAGAAACTCATGCAGACCATTTTCACATGACAGTCCTCAAATTTTGATACATTTCAGAAGTACAATTCCTTTATATCCAAATGATGGGGAAAAAAATCAGCTAAAGCAAACCGAAAGAAGCGATAAATAAAAAGAAAAAAACCCCTGCAAACTGTGGCCCATCGGCCAGTGGCAAGGGAGGAAGTCTCTTAAACACAAGAAGTGGTAAAATCAATTTTAGAAATTAAAATTTAATCCTAGTAAGGGTGAATCTTGCACAGCTGTTTACTGAAGGCCACTTGATGACATGTACTGTGTAAAATAATAGAAGTGCTTGCGAGTGAGATAGTTGTATTGGAGATGATCAGTGACGACCCATTTAAGGAAAAGGTAGAGAAAAAAATTCATGCCCCCTCTTCAAGATGCAAAAAAGTATCACAAACTCCGTGGTTGAACACCGAGCTGATTTTAAGATTATGCTAAAATTAGCCTTTGTGTTCTTGCCTCTTGCTTTACCAGTTCATCCCCACACCCCACTCTTCTAGCAGTTGGTCACTAGATGTGGTGACTGTCCCACAACCTTTCATTCTCACTGCCACTGTCCTAGTTGGTGCCCGCATTAACTTTGGCCTGGGTTATTGAAATAGCAGGCTTTTTTTTTTATTTTTTCCTTTCTGTGTCTCTAATTTCTCTCCTCTTAAAAACCACTTCCAAATTAGTCTTCCTAAAGTATAGTTCTGATAATTTTGGTTCACCTGAGCAAGACCTTTCAGTGAACTCTTGTTGTTTATCGAATTAATTCTGGACTCACCGGCTTGGTATTCAAGGCCCTTGGGCTCACTTTAGACTGCCATTATGGTTGTTGCTGATTCTACCTTTGTCATCAGCTCGACAAACTGCCTGTCATTTCCTCAAAGCTCTTCAGACTTTCCTTCTTTTGGGCCTAGAATTATTAAGTTTTTCCACTTGTAGGAACCACTCGCCACCCTCCTAGGCCTGTAAGGCAGGATAATCCTGCCCTCTCCCGAAGTCTTCGCGTTCTTATAGTGCGTTGTTTTTTTGACACCTTTTTCATGTTGTTGTCATCTGCCTTGTATTATAGATTTTGTTTATCTGATTTATTTCTCTAATTATTAAATTCTTAAAGTCAGAGGCATTGTCTAATATCTTTTTCTTTACCCGTAACATTTATGGCTGTGTCTAACACATATTTGGAACACAATAAATATTTATAATGGACTGATAAATGGGAGAGTGGGTGATTATTGTGACTTTATCCCCAACTTCTACAGATTTATTACTCTGCAAATATTTCCCCAGGTGAATTAGGAGTTACTACTTTACATTTGTCTGGTACTTTCATGTCTCTATGAGAAGGATGGTCCCATTTGACTCTCCCAAAAATTCGATATGAGTTTTACAAGTGAGGAAGCCAGGTTCTAGAGAAGTAAATTTAACTGTCCTAAGTATCATTTGCAAGCTTAAGCTTACATTTTATTAAGATATTCTTTTATGTTATTTCATTTGCTCCTCTCAGTAAATCTGAGTCAGTCAGTCAGGTAGCTAATGAGTATTTTTGTGCATGGACCACGTACTAGGTAATGCTGTGGATAAGGGATGCTGGACTGAAATAGACAATGTCTCTTCCCGTGTGCATCTTAAGTTCTAAAGTGAGGAAGAAGCACAATAAATCTGTGATTCCAAGAAAATAATCTCTAGCACTGATAAGTGGTGTGAAGAAAAAAAATAGGGCATTGATGCTAGGGAGAGGCCATTGTTGAGAATGGGAAGATATTGTTTTGCCTACCACTGCCAGGGAAGAACCTGCTGAGGAAGGGACATTTGAATTGAGACCAAAATGATGGGAAGAAGGCGGCCAACAAACAATCCAGGGAAGGAGCCTTTCAGGCAGAAGGAACGAGAGATTTGTTCAATGAACAGAAAGAAGACTAATGTGGCGAGAAAAAAGAGGAGAAGGTAGGCAGAAGGAGATGCTTCTGGAAGGGTAGCTAGGGGTCCATGTAGGCCTTCTCAGATATTAAAGGCTATGGCTATTTTTTTTTTTTTTACATGTAAGGGAAATTATTAGAGGATTTTCAGCCAGGGAATATTGTCATCTGTTTCATGTTTTAGAAATACTGTAACTGTTGTTTGGAAGGGAGAATGGACTGGGGTGGGGAGCAGGGTAAGAAATCAGTAGATTAAGACTTGGAGGTAAAGTGACTTCTCCAAGGTCAGGGTTGGAGTGAGGAGTGAGTCTTTTGATAGTTTATTGACCAAGGTCATGCTGAAGGTCAGGCACAGAGTAGGGCGTATACTATATAAGGTCATCGAATTTTTAGGGCAATTCTTCTTCTACTAGCACGTGGTAGAAATACAAACAATACTTTCTAGGGCTTACCAGCAATGAGCTGGTTTGTTTTTATTAATATAGCTAATAAAAGGAAAGAAAAGCTGTGCATGTTCCTTTTTTTAAAATTAGTTTTATTATGTTCGGTCTTAAATTATTCTTTTATCTTCCATTTTTATATGCTTTGACTAATATAGCTTAAGATTTATATACTGACTCATTTCTTCCTAATTACAGGCTTTTGGTGGCCATTTAAAATTATTTTTCTCTATGTCAAACTTCTGTTTTTAAAACAATAAAGAAATAGGGTTTGTAGCTAATTAGCATTTGAACTATGCTTCTTCAACGAATAGAAGTGTTTCATACAGAAAATGGGAGAAAGTCATATTGAATTTTTAATGTAGTCATATACATAGTTTCTTCATTAACACTAAGATCTTTAAAATGCCTCTAATTTTCTCATTAAAAAATAAAATATTTAAATCCCAAATGTTCTGAAATGCGTGAAACCATCTACAATGATCAATCTCTAATAAATAAAATAATAATTTTGTTTGAGATCATGAGAACAGTTTATGAGAATCTTTGCAGCCAGTACCAGCCACTTTTAGATCCAAGGATTAGGATAAATCATCCATAGCAACGTACAGGGAATTTCAGGGTGCTCTTCAGTAAGAAGTTGAACTACTCAGGGCTGTTTTTCTTCACGCCACTGGCTCTCTAGTTTGCTCTTTCTTGGCCTTAATTTGTGACCAACTGTGTGTCAGGCACAGATACAACAAACGGAAATGCAAAAAATGATTAAAAACAGCCTGTTCTCAACTTTCCAACCAAAATAAACAAATCAATCAGCAATTACAGTATCAGTTGACGATTAAAATAATAGTCCACTTGGTATGCTGGAAGTAAACTCAGGAGCACCAGTCAAAGGTCCCTGTCTTACCCTGAAGCCCCCAGAGAAGATTTCTGGGAGGAGCTGGTCCCTGAACCGACACTGGAAGAATAGACTTGCGTTGACCACACAGGGGTGAGACTGTCACACCTTTCAACCTTCATTTGACTTGCAATGGGGAGTTTTATGAGTATCTTACATGGATGGTTCACAGAAGGCAATGAGCTAAAAGTTCTTTGTTTAACATGTAGCTGTTCATAGGTACAGAATGGTAACAGCGAACCATGATTTGGCACCACACTATCCATTAAACACGTTCCCATATTGAATATTCGTGCTCCAGTTCCATTTGGTTTGTATTTTGTCAATCTCTCTTCTAATGAAAACTCTCTCTGACCTGATACACATAGTCTTTTTCTCATTTCTTTTTTCCTTCTCTACAGTTTTTCTCCTCATTCCTCCTCTTCCTTCTCTTTCCCCTTCCACCTACCCTTCTCCTCCACCTTCTTATTCTTCTCCTTTTTTCTGGCTCACTTTTCTTTTCTTTATTTAAAAATCAAATTTATACATATTCTATGATGCTAGGAAAAAATGGATTGAAATGATTTGCACTGTTTTTGAGTATTACCACAAACAGGAATCCAATTCTGATGTGCATGTAACCTGTCTTTCCTTAGGCGTTTAAACAGAATTTTCAGGTTCAGAGGCTTATGGAATGTGCTGCAGCAACTGTGTGTAGTTTTCTGCTCAAACAGCCCATTTGTTAATTTGCTGTAATCAAATTAGAGAGTATCAGCAGGGGCAACAGGAAATGCTTGTGCTCGGTCTCTTTTCAGAAAAGGAAGCTAGCTGATCACATGGAAGCCAAGTGATTTACCAAAATAGCTCACTATTGAAGAACGTGTCAGGACTGGGCCTGAATGGGTATTTTTGTTAATATTTCTTTTGTAGGTTCTGTATTGTGTAAACTGTTCCTGGCATTTGTTTGGACAGTTTGGGGAGGGGGTTTGCGTTTTTTCCTCTTGATAACTGGGGTTTTATTTAGTGAATTATAGGTCTTTCTTTGATCTCTTAGTTATTAAATGGTTGGAATGTTTTAAGGCAACTGGTTCCCAAGCTCATTGACACATTCCTGAATGGAAAGCTTTCATGTCTTTGCAAATATACTATTATTTAGAAGATTTGTGTGATGAGTTAGTATTTTAACTGGATATTGCAAAGTCATGCTACTAAAAAGTGGATTTATTTATTATTGAACAATTCATGTCTAGTATGCAGCAACTGGGCATGCATTGGTTACATACTGGCTTTTTCCAACAGAACTCAGAGCTTAGAACTTACAAAATTCTTGGGAATAATTGGTTTGAAACAAAGTCAGCCATTCTGAGTTAGTTGTAATGATCTTGAGGTTTTTCAGGAGAAAACTCTAGTTTACCCTTTGGCTTCTTCCTTCTGGCAGTTCCCTCCCTCCCACATCCTTGGAGTTTTGGATGCTTGAAAGTAACAGGAGTATTCCGTAGGATGATATAATGAAACTGAACCATAAAATGCCTTCTCTGTCTCATCTGCCCTTGGAGACATTGGGCAACTCAGAGAGCACAGGTTTCTAGATTTTTGGATTTTACTCACCAATAAAATGAAAAATGGAGGACAACATATTATTGCCAAGTCATTATTTTGCTATATAGGATATTAAAAACAAAACAACTCCAAAAAGACAAAAGCTAATATCTACCATCACCATTTTCCAAATATATTTTCACATCAAAATGTAACAAAGATAAAATCTCAGAAGTCTGCGATTTCAAGACAAATGAAGTCTTTCCCAAGAGAAGACTATTGGTGGTACCGCGTTGATGTCTACTCCATCAACGCATCAGGATTGGTGAAACTTTTACCAAGGATTGCCATTTATCCTTAAACTGTATGTTACAATCTGCTTTAGGAAGCTCCTACATTATCAACCTACTTTTCATAGTCCGTGGCGCAGTTTTTGATTTCTTTTTCATTAATCAGGAGCCTGAGAATGTATCCTTGTCTTCTCTGGTGAAAGTTTCTTAAAGTTTTTTAAAATATCGAAGAGAAATGACAACATTATTTAACCTATGTAGTTATGAGCTGATACTGGTTACGTATGAAGAAATATGTGAAACATATTTGAGGATTGAAATAGATGCGCTTTGCCCCACATCACTGGTCTCCACTCACTTAATATGATTTTGCTTCCTATCTGGCTCTAGCTTTTGCTTTCTTTCTCTTAATTACCTTTCTTAAGAGTTTTTGCTCAATCAATGAGAATTCAGTGATAGATTGCAATCTACTTTTTGTTCAAACAATCATTCGGTTTTCCAAAGAACTCTCCCAAGAGGACTTTTAAATTTCTGGAGAGCACTGAAGAATAGGGTAAATCATGCTATGGAGATCTTTCAGATCTTAGAACAGTGAATTCAGAGTGACACAGATTGGTTTTTAGAAAATGGTATCATAATGTCTGTCATACAGATACCTAATATGTTTTTCTTTTGACTCTCTTATTACTGGCCACTTTTTGAAACACTGGGGTACCTTTATTGAATACGAAAAGTGGAGAATGCTGGTTTAATCATGATTTATTTCATTCTTTTTGGATTTTATCTATGCAAAACAGGCACAGCAGGCGTCTTCATCTTCCCTGAAATCAAGTGAAACGTCGTCTTCTTTCTCTTCCCTGGAAAGTACAATAAAGACATCCAGCAGCTTGACCTCCTTATCTAAAGAAAGACAGTCTTGGATCAACATGGTTAACAGTTCATCCACTGCTGAAGATGTGGGACAATCAATAGCAATCGCTGTGCAGCTTCACTCACCTGCACCCTCGGAGGCAAACAGTTGCAAGGCCCTGGAAAACAGCTTTGCCATGTCGGAAAGTGGATTTTTGAACTCTTTATCGAGCGATGACACATCCTCACTGAGTAGCAACCTAGACCATCTTAGTGTCCCAGACAAGCCTACTGGATCAAAGATGATGGACAGAGGTAAACCAAGAAATTGTTTACTCTTCTTTAGAGAATGACTATTTGGTGTGGTTGTGGAACTCTAATGTTAACTTGTGAAAAGAGTGTTAAAAGTCATGAATGATGATGCAGTAATTGGATGGTCAGGTGCACCTAAGCCCAGGGGCTACCTCTATAGAGGAGTTTGCATGTGGGAAGCCAGCTTCGAGGCCAATCATGACCTCTTATAAGCGTCACTAACCAAATGCTTATGAAATGATCATACGCTGATATTTTTTCACCAATCTGAGGAAAGGCTTGTCTCTTTTTGGCTCCATGTGCTATGCTCTGGAGCTTGTGGGGATATTTATGATGTAACCTCCATGGTTCCAAACAAATTTAGAGCAACCATCTTTCCTGGGCCATGACCACGGATGAAGTTTGGTTGGCCCAGCTAGCGGGTTCCTGAAGGTGCCTGTGAGGTTAACAGGGAGACAGACAATTGACGTACACTTTGGAGAAAGCACAGAGCTTTTAAACACAAAATAGAGCACAGTGTATGTTTTTGAAAAACAAAAACAAAAACACCCACATTTTAAGTCTTAGCAAAGGAAAGAGTTAATAGAGTCTAAATATTAATTAATAATGTGAGCTTTCTTAGTATTCTGTGATAGTTGGTCCTTATCTTTTATTCAGACTAACTTTTCTTTTATTATTAGTTTCAATCATGGTGTCTCTTTTCTGATGGTCTGTGCCTTATTCATTCTAGTGTAGAACATGCTCACCTGATATGAGATATTGAGCAATGAGAAGATGATGAGTTTGGTCTGTCTTTTCAGGGTGCTGTTGAGAGAAATCTGACTAGCTACATTCCCATGATACTTAGTCAGAGTGGTAAAGTTTTTTTAAGTTCTCAAATCTTCAGATGTACCTTATTAATTTAGTATTTGATATCAGAGTAATTTAAGCCAAGGATTACAATTGCGAATCCAGTTGTGTGGTTGTGTGTGTGTGTGTGCGTGTGTGTGTGAATGTGTGTGTGTGAATGTGTGTACAGTATTTTAAAGAATCTGAATACCGAGGCTGAGAACTCATTCTCCAAGTCACCGCAGTTGTCACCACTCCCTGTGGCCTTACCTGAAAAAGTTTCACGCAGTCGAGTTATCTGCCTGGCTTCTGATGGCATTTTTTGCTTGACACCCCTAACTCAGGCCAACAATTTACTGTACATTTTTAAAAAGTAGAGTGAATGAAGTTATTGGCAAACCAATCTACTTCTATCGGTGAATGATATATAATACGGAGGGCAATGGAAGTAATGCCACTGAGGGATATGGAGGGGTCAAGTTCTGACTGAGGAATGGAAAATGGTAGACGCATGCTGGCCTCCGGTGTGTGAAATGCTGTTATGCAGAAAAATGGTCTTCATTTGCATCTGCTCGGAAGTACGAAATTGAGGCCAGTGGTACAACTAAAAAGAAGGTAGTTTTAGGTTCAGCATAGAAAACTTCCTTTGAACATTGAAAACATTCAAAAAGGAAGGAATGCATTCCTTGTCATTGGAGGTGTTTACTCACTCTGAGACAATCATTTTCATTGGCTATTAATTGCATATTGCATATTGATCATAACCTTTGTTCTCACAAAGACACACTGAAGAGAGAGTTTAAATATCTCAAACTCGATGGCCTCTAACTTCATCCTTAGAAAATCTTCCCAGATATAGGACTGGTAACATTAGAGAAAGTAATCGAAAGTACCACATCTCTTCTTTCCCCACTAAAAACTCATAGTCATTGGGCCATAGGGTAGAACAGTTTCATACATATACCCATACTCACACCCACACCCGCAGCACACCAGGATGAAGATGGCTTCGAAAGCAAAATAGAGAATAAGATTCCATTTGCATTTCTTTCCCAAGGGATAACTCTGCAGATTGAAAGTTTCGTCTAGGATGACTAATTTGAGAGTCATAGGAAGTTGTATGCAGTTCTTACCCTTGTCTAAATGTCACTCTTGGGATGCATGCATTGCAGAGCCTGGCTGGGTACTTGCAGTGCTTTCAACCTAAGAAGGAAGACACCTTGTATTTTCAAATTCTGAGTTAACTGCAGAGTGCCCAATAGAATCTGTATGCTTCTTCGAACAGCTTGATGTGAAGCTATTTCTCTCAGTAGAAATAAAGAGAAAATAAAAGCATTCTTCTCTCACTGATTTGTTGGCAGTTACCATATGATACAAAATTTTTGCTGGTGATTTTCTTCTGCTGCTGAGGATTTGGTTAAATTCCCAGAGGAGCTAAAACTACATAAAGTCATTGCTATGGAAACAGCTACCCAGTCTTTGCTTGTATTTCTGATGACTTGCTATGGAGAATCAGATTGTGTATTTTGCTTTTTTTTTTTTTTTAACCTATTTGTATTGGAGAAGAAAGTAGCTTTTTATTTTTCTGACTTTTAAAATTTACTTTTTTCTGCCAATTAGAAAAAGAAAGAAAAGCCTTGAATTTCCTGTGACCGAAATATCATTCAGGATGTTTTCATGACAGGGACTGATAGAAGTTTCAATATGGCCCAAAACAGGAGTTAAGATTTTAAATTAAGCCCCAGGCTCAAGATTTGTTTGCTAGAGAAAGAAACTATTTCAGAAAAGATGCTTAAAGATTAATAACTGAGCCCTGACACAAGCAAATAGCATGAAATAGAGCCTGCTTTTTATTTCGACAATGAGAGACATATTTTGGAGTTTGTATACAATTAAAATGTGGTTGCTAGAATTCTATGCTGAATCTAAATATCCTTTTAGGCGTTTCTACCCTGCTGTGTAAACTATTAAAAAATTCAGAATGTTAATTGCCTTTCCACATTGGTGGTTTCAGAGTTCCAGAGCCCCAGAGCTCCCTGGATTCTTCAGTCTCTCTATAAGGCATTGGGGAAAAGGGGTGATTGGGGTTAATGAAATGTTCATCTCAGTTTTTCTCTATGCTATACCTTTTTTTTTTTTTTAAAAAAAAGATTATTTGGCCCATGACTTATGCTTTTGTGATGATCACTCACATTATATGTCTCTACTTAAATATGATAACAACATGGAGAAAATTTCACTATACTTACTCCATAAATGGAGCGTCTATACCCTGGATGGTGAATAGCTAATGACCACTAATAAGATGAAACCCAATTTATTCAAATATGTTTTTCAAGTACAGGTATAGACAATTAATCTGGGAATCATGTTGAATAAAAAGCGTTCTTAGTGAAGAGACAAGCACACTAGAGCATGCATGACATCTCAGGCAGTGGCATAAAGGAGCCAGATTTGGGGATTTAACAAATATTACAAAAATTTTTATACAATCTGAGTGCAAAAAGTACAGATGCTGCATTATTTTAGCTAGCTACTTCAGAGATTGCTATAGGAATTGTGTGGCATGTCTCTTTAGGAAGAAAATAATGAAAAAAAAAGTTGAATACTGAATTCCATTCAATTTAGCATTATTTTTATCTTTGAGTACCTAATATCTATTCAAGTACATTGTGGTAATAGGAAATACAGAGATGAGCAAGATACAATTTCTAGTCTCAAACATTTTAACATCTAATAGGGAGAGTGGGAGGAATAAGATGCACTTAACCAAAGAAAGCAGAGTAAAATAAATGCTACCAGGAGATATAAAGTACTGGAGGCATTTAAAAGTGTGCAGGGACTCAAAATGTGGACGATCGCAGCAAAGTGATCTAAGATGTGATCTAAGTGGGTGGTTCTGTGTGTAGAGAGAGGAGACGTGGGGAAGATAGAAGTTTGGATGATGTTGAAAACTGAGCTAGTCGTTAATTTATTTCAATAGATGATGGATGACCATTTCCAACCAGAGTAATCATAAATTGAGCTATACTTCAGAAAAATTATGTTAACTTTCGAATGTAGAGTAGAAGAGAATAAGAGGAGATTTATTCTCTTAAAAATAAGGAAATTAGAAGAGTTTGGAAGCTTTTATAATAGCTGCGGTGGCAGTGGAAATAGAAATTAAAGGAGAGACTTGGAGAGTTCTTTAGCATGCTTATCAAGGTGAAGACTGATCTTGACCTTTGTACCTCTATCACTTAATTTAGTCCCTAGAAGATTTCCTATTGATTTATATTTTTGAGCTATAATTTGAAAAGTGATCTGAAAATGAGACTATTTACTCCTAGGAAAATCTCGGATCTATAATTAATAATCTCAGTCACTGATGACCCAAACATCTACTTCCTCTGCTCCAGGTGAGGTGGCTAAAGATCTCTAGAAGATGGCATGAAATAATACCGATTATCTGTAAATTTGTACAATATAATTAGTTCATTTTTAGTTGTCAGACCTTTATCTCATCTTTTTCCTCCTTACTTCATATTACTTTTCCTGAGGCTAAGGGTTATGAATGGGAGATGGAGGGAAGTCGCTAAGGCAAGGGTTTTGAAGATGACGACAAGCATAATCTAGATTTTGGAGGTATGTAATCTCAGAGAGACATCAACAGATTGGAAGATGTAAGGGGTTTAAGGAATTGGAGGTCACAACTAAAGATATGTAGATTCAGAAGAGACAGAATAGGAAAAAGAAGATCCTTGTACTCAGAGAGAAGTAAATTTACAGGTGAAGGTTTTAGATGTTTAACAATCTGAAGAGTTGGGGCGAAGGTATTTAAAATGGTCTGCTCTGGGTGTCAGATAAACTAGGCATACCTCTGCTCGTGGGCACAGGAGTTCTGTCAGAACACTGAGTTCATTCCAGACCAAACCCGCAACTGTCATGAAAAAAGCAAGGCTTTGCAATCAGTCATATTTGACATTCCTTTAAAAGCTATGCTACGAGAACAGTGTTTTATCAAAATTTTTGAACAAATTTTTTTTTGTTTATGTAGAATATAGAAAACAACATTGGGAGACAAAATCAAGACTATTTTCATATTTGATAGTAAAGCCATTTCTAAATCAGTGGAACCTGAGCCAAAGGGAGGGGCCATAGGTTTATCTCCTTGGTCTGGCAGCAATGCAGAAGTTCCTACTGTGTATATGTGGCCAAGTGGACATGGGTGGTTTTAAACGTTACCAAATGGTCTTCAATTTTTTTTTCCTTTTTATAACTTCCTGCTTTTGAGTCAATGCTTGGCTTTCTAGTTTTTTGTGTGTGTGTGACTCTTTTCATATTTATACACTTCAGCATTTTTTTGTTTCATGGGGAGCAGAGTGGGCAGGGGATGCATAAGAAGAACTGATCAGATAACTCAATAGCAGATGGTTTATGTGGCAACTAGTGAGTCCTGTAAGGGGTTTGGATTTTGTTCCAAGTGCAATGGGGTGTTTTCAGAGAAACTGAAGTTGAGGAGTGTTATGGTGTGTTTTACATTTCTAAAAGGTTATGTCACTATGTGGAGAATGGATATTAGGAAGTTGAAGTAGAACAGTTGTGTAGCTATTGAATGAGCCAACAGTGACATGATGATGGTCTGGACTAAATCCGTAGCGATGGGAGGGGGTGCAGGGAAAATATACAAATTTGGGGCACAGTTAAGGATAAAATATAAGAATGTAAGATTCATAAATGTTCTTGTCTGTTTTAGTCTATTTCTAGGCTCTCAGATATACTGCCTTAACACACAGTGGACAGTCAAAGAATATTAGATGGATAAGTCGAATAAATGGATGGCTCAAATGTGAAAGAAAGAGAGAAATCAAAGATAAGCCAAAAGTTTTTTTTAGCACATTCGGTCCTCTATAGCATTAAATATAATTGCAACTCTATAGGATTATTATCATTTCCTGGGAAAAGATTTCCTAGTAGAGATTTAATGGCCATATTTAAATACATAACTCTAAATATATACCTCAGGTCCTTGCATAATGTCATTTTATTCAATGTCATGTGAATAAAATGACATTATTATGTTATGTTGACGAGATGCCATAGGAACTTAACTCTTGTTTATATCAATTAGCCTATGGTAAAATTGGTCTCATTATATGTTGTTTACTAGCAGTTTCATGAACCTATCAATAATGTTGAGTGAGGACTTACCGTACATTGAGGATTTTCTGTAAGGCAAAAATAACGATGTTATGCAAGTGATTATAGATCACAGTAGACTATAATAGAAATAAGGAAAAGAGAGCTCCATCTTAAAAAGGCAAGGGCATTAATCTGTTCCAAACCTTCGTTTTCTGCTTAGTGAAATCGAGATAGGGTCACTTCTTCCTTCCTCTTGCCTGACTGCTCTTGTCCTGTAGTGTCCTCCCTTCCCTAACCCACCCTTCTTCTGAATCTTCCATGTCTATATGTTGTTCTGACTAGTCTCCATTGCGGAGCCACATGGTTGATGAAGCCAAGGTTGACTATTTATCTATAGTGCATGATATTTTTATTCTTGATTTTAGGCAATTTTCCAGTTTTTTTCCTATTTATTTCCCATTCAGCTTTCATCTTATAAATATATTTTTAGAAGAAAAAAATCCTGACCATATGCTTGTGTGTGTGTGTGTGTGTGTGTGTGTGTGTGTGTCTGTGTGTGTACATGCCAGTGTTTTTGTTTTCCTAGGATGTGGGCAGATATAGAAATTTTATGTCTATATTATATATTTCAGCAAATCCTGGGTGCTCATATGATTAGAAGAATACATTTTAAAAACAAATGGAACATTTGTTTTGAGAATGTAAAGCTATGTATCAGATGCTTGGGCAATGGACTCAACCTAAGATTATTTCAAAAAATGACTGCCACAGAGACAATGATAATAAAATAAAAGAACAACGATAAAGATCATCCAATAGAGAGTAGGTTTGTTATCAATAAAAGCAATAATATAGTAGAAGAGTATTGAGTTGCCTTACTTAATAGAAACATCAAACACCCAAGAGCAAATAGGTAGATGACTCAGTAGAGAATGTAAAGCAAATATGGAAAAATAAGGAAAATTAAAGTGAAACTATTGTTTTCTCAGACTTACAAGAGTATGGGTAAAAATACCAGCTTTATACTTGGATGTTCTCTCTGACTTACAATCTGTTTTTTTCTCTTATAGAATTTTTTTACTTGCTATATGTTTTTCAATCACATCTTTCCCAGCTAGCATTCTTCCAACATTGCATTCTCTGTTTTTAAGCACTTATACCTTTGTTATATATAGGGCCACAGCCTCTCATGACCTTGACTCTCACCTTCTGCTCCCGATTTGAACTAGTTATTATCCTCAGGTGCCCAGTTCAAACATCCAAGCAGAGAATCTGATCATCTGAACTGTGCCCTAGGCTGCTGGCCAGCTCATGAATTTCCTGTCCAAGAGTCTGGTGCCCTGTGGCCCTGTGAGAAGAGAGTTTGACATATTAAACATGGGCACCTCAAAAGCAGATGCTCTGGGTGGAGATTTTTCTCTTGGAAGACAAGAGGAGTGGGAATAGGCATCTGAGCACTGGCCTGGCCAGTCCAACCCAACCAGCTGCCATCTCAGTGGCTATAGGTCACCTGATTTGAAACCTTTTTCATTGAACTTCATTCAAAATGTTTAAAGCGGTGAGCTTTGGTCAGAACCTAGTTTGTCTCTTTGTGACTTTGGTCGACATTTTTAATCTATGTCTTGACATTCTTTTCTTCACATCAAGGTTAATAACACTTTCCTCATAGGGTTGTTACCAAGATAATGACCTAAGGTTGATACAGCAGTTAACACGGTGCATGTCACATAGTCAAAACTCAATAATGTCCACCAGCGGCAAGGGCAGCAGACACAGGCAGTCTCTCTCAAAATTATACTGTGCTAATGTTCTTGTGTCGGTTGTATCCTTACCCTTAAGATGAGTTATCCAGATTTATCTTAGTTGTATCAATTAAATTCGTCTGTCATTATGATACAAGTTTTTTGCTGTGTAGTAGAGTTGTCAGAGTCACTGTTTAGAGAAAGCCTGTACAATGCTTTCGATCAGTTGACATCAGGTGCTGTATTAAATAACATTTGTCAAGACTGAAAGGCTGCACTGAATGTCCAAATAACTATGTAGTTATTTCTTCTCTTTGTAACAAGCGCCTTCCCTGGTCTTTCCTTTCTCAAGCACTTAGAAAACAGGGAATTCTGTTTCTACCTAAACCTTTCCAAGTGTTTCATGCTTGGGAACTAACATTATTTCCTCTGAACATCATTTAGACTTTTCCAATCTCTAAAAGTTTTGCTTTTAAATTCGAATATGAAATATGGTGTACGAACTCCTCTCTTGTCTCCCGAAGCCAGCATTTATGTTCTAAAGAGAAAATAAGAACCGCTTTCTAGAAAGCACAAGGAAACACCAAAAATAAGATAGTGGGGGAGGCAAAGTTAAAAATACAACATTTAAAGAGAGAATCTGCATACAATGTTCTTGACAGCCAAATTCTGGGCCTACTGGAACATGCCTGTTCCGTCAGAAGCAAACAATAGGCTGGAATACGTAGGAGGATGAGAAGGGAATAGCACAGCCATTTGGCATAATCTTGGAAAGGAGCGAACTTCTAACCATTAGTTCAAAACATTGTTTTGTCTCATTTGCTAATGTCACCAAAAAAGATCTTGTTAAAAAAAAAAAAAAATACCGTGTCTTTCTTGTGTAGGAAATGTTAGATTGCTGACCTGAATTTCGAGAAAGTTTACTAATCCCACCCCTTAAGATGGCCTGATCTAGTCTAACAGATGTAAATAGTCATCAGCATTTACTTCAAAATCATGCCAAGTCCACATAGGAGATAGCGATGCTATAGAGCAGGGATCTTGGAATACTCCTTTGAGCAAAGCCATAAGTACATTTTTTTTTTTTTAATCAAATGTGGCACAGAGAAAATAGATGCTGCTTTTTGGACAAGTCTCAACTTTTTTATTGTGACTCCTGTCCCTTTTTTTCCCCAATGAGCTGAGGCTGGTGTTTCATGACAAATTGATGGCAAACAGTCTAAAAACTCAAAGTATGGTTCATGGACCAGCAGTTCTGGCATCACCTAGCAGCTTATTAAAAATTTAGAATCTCAGCACCATCCTAGACTTTCTGAGGCAGAATCTGCATTTTAACAAGATCTCTAGGTGATTTTCGCCTAGAGTTTGAGAAGACTGGTTTAGAAGCCCATGGACAGTACAGTGTGGAAATAAACTTTTATTCTTAAGTCCATCACCAATTTACATTTGGGAAAGATTACTTACTGTTTTCCAAGAATCTCTATTTTTTTCTCATCCATAAAATAAAAGCAGTTTTCATCTTTTTTGACAAAGCACTTAGGCTTGATGAGATAGTCTATAAAGTACCTTCT
>NW_006438073.1:721765-764917 GCF_000325575.1 Pteropus alecto | reverse complement strand
TTCAATTCTCTTGAATATATACCTAGGAGTAGGATTGCTCGGTGGTAAAATAGCTTTATGTTTAGCATTTTGAGGAATTGCCAAACTGTTTTCTAAAGTGGCAGCTCCATTTTACATTGCCACCAACAATGTATAAAGGTTCCAGTTTCTTCATATCCTCACCCACACTTATTATTTTCTGTCTTTTTGATTTTAGCCAACTTGATAGGTGTGAAGTAGTATCTCATTGTGGTTTTGGTTTGCATTTCTCTGATGACTAGTGATGTTGAACATTTTTTAATGTGCTTATTGACAAAAACCCACCATTGATATCTGCACACAGCCTGAGTGAAAAAGTCTAGTTGTTTTTCAAATGTAGTTTGGAATATTTTCACTCTTTTTTTGATATTTTTGGTAGAGAGAAAAGTTTACTGACCAATACTTCAAATCAGTTGCAAAGTTAGTCCGACATTTTTGCTTTCCATTTAATGAAAGAGTATTGGGAATACCTATTGTGACTTCTTGGCAGTAAATGAAGGAAAACTAATCATTACTTAAAGATTTCTAATCTTACAAAAGTAAACTGTAAAGTAAGTGAAATTTGCTTGATTTTGATGCTCCTAGCCTACTAGTGCATGCTTTTCTCTACTGTTTGGAGAGGCCCATTTTTAGTTCGTCCTAATGCCATATTTTTGTATGGTCCTCTATCAAGCTTGTTTTCAGGACAGAAAGTGAAATGCACAGACACTAAGGAGTATGTGGTGGAAAAAGAAATCTCAGTGTGTATCTTTTCCAAGATTATCTTCAGGGAATGAAGGAATACAGGGCTGCAGTTCTTAGTGAGAAATTAAAGCAACATCAAGAGATGAAGATTTTCTTTGTGTAACCTTCTGTGACATCTGAGGCCCTTCCAATTGCATGTGACTTAAACCACCCCAGAGCATCTTCCCAAAGGCAATATTTTGGATCCCATAAGCTGAGAGAACTCCAGTGCTATCAGCAAGATGCATGTCTCAGCTCTGTCCGATGTATTGGCTCCATTCTCACTATTCTTAGGATGATTCCTGGCATCTTCCAGCTCACATCATGATACTACTCAGTTTAGGAAAGAAGAGAGATTGCTTCTCTGTTATCCTATAGTCTTGGAACTGAAGTCCTTGGCCCAAATTAGCCTGATCTGAAACCCATGCTCATTCCTAAATAAGTGACTGTGGCCTGTATGATGGAACTGCTATTGGATCAGCCTAGCATATGCGGTCTCCTGGATCTTGGGTAGAGTTGCTTCAGTAAAAGTACGTGGGCCGAGGCTGGCAAGGCATGGTCAGGAAGGGGAATAGAAGTCGTGTGAGGAATGATCATTATCCGCTCAAAGCCACAGACCACAGGCAGTTTCTATCTCCCAAAGAACAGCTCCATGAAGGACATTAGAAAGTCAGGGGCAGTGGTTCTCAAGCTTGAGGGTGTGTATTAATTTGTTTGGGTTTGCCTGTCCATCACTGTATTTTAAAAGCAGATAACTTATTTGTTTTCACAGATTTACAGATGGAGAGAAATTTTGCCATAAGATGAATCATTCCCTGAGTCTCACCAATACCAGATTTAGATGATATTTGGATTAGATTTTGGACTTAGAGCTGATATTGGAATGGATTAAGACTTTTGGAGATGTTGGGACGGTGTGAATGTATTTTGCATGTGAGAAAGACATGAATTTTGGCAGGCTGGATGGTGGACTATTATGGTTCAGTTGTGTTCTTCAAAAATTCCTATGCTGAAGTCCTAACTCCCAGTACCTCAGAATATAACCTTATTAGAAATTGAATAGTTGCAGGTATAATTAGTTAATATGAGGTCAGTAGAGTGAGCCCTAAACAGGTATGACTGGTATTCTTTTATAAAAGGAGGATATTTGGACAGAGACATGCGCAGAGGAAAAACAACATCTGACGATTGGAGTTACGCTGCCATAAACCAAGGAGCTACCAGAAGCTAGGAGAGAGGCCTGGAACAGATCATTTTTTAGTGCTTTCAAAAGGAACATGGCTCTGTTGTAACAAAGTGCCAAACACTGAGTGGCTTAGTCAACAAAAATTCATTGTCTCACAGTTCTGGAAGTCTGAGATCAAAGTGTCAGCAGGGCCTTGTTTTAGGACTACAGTGTCTAATGCTCTCACCTGGACTTTAAGTGGGTTTATTGTTATTGCTTTTTTTTTTTTTTATTTTAATAGAAGAAACAAAAGTGCCTGAAGATGATGAAATGGAGAAGCTCTACAAATCATTAGAGCAAGCTAGTCTATCTCCTCTTGGGGACCGACGACCTTCAACCAAAAAGGAGTTGAGAAAGTCCTTCGTGAAACGGTGCAAAAATCCGTCCATAAATGAGAAACTCCACAAAATCCGAACCTTGAATAGCACATTAAAGGTAAAAAAAAAAAAAAAAAAATTCAAACTGTGGATAAACTCTGTGGATGTGGGGCAAGGAGTAGCTAGTTCTGCAGAGAGATTCCTGCCAACCACGAATTCATGGAGGGGAAGGCAGTAAAAGCAAATCCAGTCTCTGTGGGGGTGAAATGAATCTTGATATTCTTAAAGTCCTAGAACATTCTCACAGCAGCACCAATGCACTTGTCTACAATAGGCCTTGCTCTCGTGTCAAATTTCAAATGTTAGTCTCCTAGAAGGGAAGGCCCATGTATAATTTGTTTTTTGTATACTTTTACCTGATACGGTCGATGTTGGTGAGAGCTTAAGATTGTCACCTCATGAGAATGAACAGTAATATTAATAAGATCTTGAGATTTCACCTGATTTATCAGAGGGTGTTGTTCTGTACTATATTCAGAAGAAATTCTTTAGATTTCAAATACAGCAAAACCTCAGTGACGCCCAGCTGTAGGCCCTGTGGCCAAGATGCACCATGAGAGCCAGGCAGTGGAAAATACATACTTTGTGGTAATAGATCAGCAGATATTTTCACAATAGGAACTGAAGGGCAGTGGACAGGATGTACTGAAGCTACTTTCCGGGCCTCCTCTAACTAAAATGTTTCTTTATAACAAAAGCATCCTGCTTTCACATTTAGATTGTAGCATGAACAGGAGGAGGTCACAATACTTTACAAAATAGTCCTGAATTAGCAGAAGATTTATAGATTCTGAAAAGCCTTGATAGATCCTGCGATTTAATTCTGGTTTGTACATTGTCCTTTTGCATCAAGAATTTGAGTCTCTTTCCAGGAATAAATATCAGCAAGGCTACAAAGCCATGGCTAAGTGACTCTTAGATGTCCCGGTTAGTCAATGGAAGACCTAAGCACCCTACAAGGCTGCAAAAATGAGGCTGAGAAATGAAAGGCAAAGGGGTTTTTTAATTATACAAAGAAAATCCAAATGCGGAGAAATTTCCTTACATTTAATGATGGAAAAACAGCACTAGCACTCGTTTCAAAGGCAATATACTACATTTCACAGTATGTACAGAATTCATAAATATTTCTGGTCTTTCCTTTTTATGTTTATTTATTTTATTAAATTCATTGGGGTGACATTAGTTAATAAAATCAAATAAGTTGCAAGTGTACAATTCAATAATACATCATATGTATGTCGCGTTGTGTGTTCACCATCTAAAGTTAAATTTCCTTCCATCATCAAATATTTGACCCTCTTTACCTTATTTGGTCTTTCAATGAAATATGCCACAGTATCTTGGGATGTTACTCTTATTCGTGATGACTGATATAAGTGAGTATATTTTTTATTGAACAAATATTTCCTGAATCTTGCTATGCACCAGGCCCTATTCTAGGGTGCTGGAACCATTGACTGGACCCCCATCGACAACGGGAACAGAGAGCAAAACAGAATGCACTGTGATGGGTGCGGTAGTCGATACAGGCTCGGGGGCGCTTTGGTAGTTCCATGGAGGAAAGCGGCTACTCACCTGAGGCCATTAGGGCCAGTGTCATGGAGGTGCTGACAACTGGCGGATGAGTAAGAGGAGAGGAATCTCTGGGTAAGAAGGAAGGGCATTCGAAGAAGCAGACCTGGCCCGGGTACATGTGCATCAGTGGACAGTGTGCTGTAGTCGGCGTTGGGAGAAACAGGAAATGGAGGCTTATCAGGGGGTAGGCAGGGCAGGCCATTTCTAGATAGAGAATAATTGTGTTCTAGGCTTTCCACAGAACAGTCTCAGGGTTCTAGGCCATCACAGGACCGTGCCCTGGCCTGGCCACTGGGAGGCCAGGTCGGCACAAAGAATTCAAAGTTTCTACCAGCTCATGTTTGTTCTCTGTGACCTCTTCCTTTCCATGCGCTGTGACCGTGGAATTGAATTCAGCTCTTTCTTTTCTCACCGGGTATTAATTATCTATTGCCAGGTAACAAAATATCCCAAACTTAGCAACTACAAACAATAAACACTGACTATTCCGCAGTGTCTGCCGGTCAGGAACCTGGGCGCAGTTTGGTTCGGTGCTTGCCGCCCCCAGGTCTCCCGCAGGGCTGTAATGCAGGCGTCAGCCCGAGCTGCGCATCCCTCCCCTGGCTGAGGATGTACTTCCAGGCGCTCGCAGGCAGGCGTTGTCAGGATTCAGTTCCTTGCAGGTTGCTGGACTGAGGGTCTCCGTTGTTTGCTGTCTGTTGGTGCAAGTCCAGTTCCTTGCCCTGTGAGCCTCTTTCCGGAGCAGCTCCCAGAATGGAAGCTGGCTTCCCCGAGAGTGAGTAAGACAAAGCGAGCGAGCGAGCAAGACGGATTCCACCCCAGTCGCGGTTGCGACATCACGTTACATTTACAGTATCCTGTTCATTAGAAGCAAGTCGCTAGGTCGACTTGTATTCGCAGAGAGGGATTTCCCAAGGGCAGGAGTACCAGGGAGCAAGGGACACAGAGGGCCACACCCGGGGGAAGAGCTGCTGTCTCTCTTTGTTCCTGAAAGAAGCCCTTTCCACAGATCCCCTAGGTCTCACAAAGGTGTGATGCTGGGGCTGCTGGACCGTCAGCGATGTCATGTGGGCCCGTGAACCTCATCAGAAGGAGGGAAGACATGGTGATGTGGAAATGGGTTTTACTGGAAAAAAAAAAAAAAAGCACATTAACCTATATGTTGCAGGAAGGTGATTTGGTACATGTCTGTTTATTCATGTCGAAAGACTCTAAGAATTATTTTAACTAACTTTAATTTAATAATTTAATTTTAATAGTTTTTAAAATCCAAAGCAGTCAGGATGGTGATTGCCTTTGTGGAGGACAGGAGGATATGGCTGTCCCCAGGGACAGCTTCTGAGAGGCTGGGTGAGGGTCCTTTTTTGTCCTTGGTGGTGGTTACAGAGAGGTGTTTACTTTGTGATGATTGATCAAGCACAAATCTTATTATATATGCTTAATGCATGTTTCATTGCGATATCAATATTTATTTAAAAAATACTTCAAAGCTGGAGTGTGGGCCCGCAAAGACAACAGAGTTTAATGCAGAAACAAGGAAACCGTTTTAACAATAATGTTTATATTAGCGAAGAACGCAGTCCATCAATAAAGAACTATTCCCACACTGGGACTGTATTGAGACAAATGCTCTTTGTGGAAATTCTCCTAGGAAGTCGAGCAAACTGTCATGTCATCCTCGAAGTGTAGATCTTTAGGAATTTCTGATAGTGCAGCATCCATTAACTTTTGGCTAAGTCTGCCTTTATTTTAAAATGAATGATTCATGGGTCCGCCTAAAACTTTCAGGGCTTCCCTGGCCTATGTCGAGGAACAAACCCTCTTTCTCCCAGTTGCTTTGGTAGAGCACATTTCCGGTGCTGAGGTCTTGGGTCAAGCCACGTACTGCATATTTGGAGTGAAAAAACAAAAGGATAGCATTCTCTCTTTCATGGTATTTTTTGGAAGCCCTACTAAGCTCTGTCTGCCCGCCGGAAAGTCAGGAGGACTTTGTATAAGTGATTCAAAGCATTCGGCGAGCCTCCTGCACCACAGGGAGAGCAGGGCTGGCGGGTGATGCTGCTGACCCCAGGGTGCTGGGTCTAGGGGGAGCTCAGAGGTTCTGTTCTCTCATGAATTTCCTTTTTCTTGATTCACGCTTACAGTTTTTTTCTTTTAATCATGAAAGAATTAACACAGACTTGTGCCAAATGGTAAGAAATTTGAATTGTTTAGAGCTCAAACCATGTGTGAAGTGTTAGCCTAAAGTGGAAGGGACCCTTTTCTAAGATCTTTAATTAGATTTAGAGGGGTAGTTAGTTCAATTTTGCCTTAAAAAAATCGATTTTCCAAATTTTGTTAATCTGCAAAGATCTTAGTTATTTCAATAAAATATTAGAATCTTGCTCTGAGCAGATGCCACAATTTCTTAAGAACAAAGTAAAAATTCTTAAATAATTTCATATGAATAGCATATGGTGATAAAGCATGAAAGCTTTATTATTATTATTATTATTACTATGATTTTGAAAATACTAGTTTTTGAAAGGTAGATTTTGAGAACTCAGAGAGAAGAAAGAAAATTCTCTGGGCCCAGCTTGACTTTCTACCAACAATCCTTCCTGGTTACCTGTCTAACCTCCTTTCCTCTGCTTCTAGGTCCTGGTCAGCCTACCTGTTATCCTTTTTTAAGTTATTTTCCTACTTGTTTTCTTACTTGGATTTCTTGAGATCCAAATGTATCCTTTCCTCTCCATCTATAACACATTCTTGCTCTCTCGATTCAAAATTATAAATCTCATCATTCAGACTACTGTATATGGGTATATTTCCCTTGAAATACATATTATTCTGACCAATTTAGAAATAAGAAAAGAAGAAAAAAAGAAAACGTAACAAAACACCCCAAACAAAATGTAAGTTAAAGCTAACTATAGAGTACAAACAGTACATTTGTGTGCCATTAATATTTGTGATCACTTATGACCAGATACCTGATTTGGATGAGATACATGTTGCCAATTCTAGAATCCCTAAAGTTATATGCAAATGTCTGTACCTAAATAGATGGATAGATAGATATCTAGATATATATTACATTTTTATTTGTTTATGAAGAGGATTTCCTCAGACTCTAAATAGGGTTCATGATGCAAAAGAAATTAAAAAGCAAATAGATAATTTGTTCATTCATTCATTTCTTATTTCATGTTCTTATTTTCTTCAACAAGTAGACACGCGTCTACCATGCGTCAGTCATTTTTTCAGGTACTTGGGTATGTGGCAGTGGGTATATCAGATGAAATTACCTGCCCTCGTGAAGCTTACATTTAGGTAGAGGAAAAATAAACAAAATATTTAGGGTACTTAGTATGCTAGATTTGCTAGATGATAGAAGAGAAGGGGGAAAAAGAATGCTGAGGGATTGAGTTTTAATTAGGGTAGAGATGAAATCCTCTTTGAAAGATGTAATTTGGGTAAAATCTGCAAAAGGAAAGAGAATGAGCCTTGAGGCAGGCTATCTGAAGTAGAATGTTCCAGGTAAAAGGAACAGACATGCAAATCCCTTGGGGAGGGGTTGGGGGGGGGTACCTAACAAGTTTAAGGTAAGCAGAGGTCAGTATGGTTGAGGTACAGTACGGGGTGGGGGTGGGGTGAGCAGAGGGGCAAAGGGGGATCATTTCATATGGTGCCTCATTTCATATGGGGGCTGGGGAGGGCATGTAGAGAACAACAGAAACTTAGTTTTGGACATTTTAGACATGGTATATTTGAGATGCCTGTTAGGTGTCCAGGTGGAGCTGCTGAAGAGGAAGTTTAGATAAACAAGTTCATTTGTGACCCTCAGTATACAGGGAGAGTGGCAGAGATTCCATGAGATTACCAAGAGCATGAATGTAGCCAGAACAGAGAGGAGGCTAAAGGCTGGAGCTCTGGGGTGTCCCAGTGTTACAGAGACTGGGCCACATGGAGGAGCCAGTGAAGAAGACTGAGAATAAGTGGCCGTCGTAGGATGAGGAAACTCTGGAGAATGTGTCACAGAAGCCACATGATGAACGTGTTCAAAAAAGAGTCATCGACAATTTTAGATGCTGTTGAAGATAAATAATTGATTATTGAATTTAACAACATGGAGGTCATCGACGGCCTTCACAAGAGCAGTTTCGGTAGAATGGTGGGGGCACAAGACTAATGGGAATGGGTCTGTGAAAGAATAGGGACAGGGACCTTGGAGACAATGAGGAAAGGGAGAATCAAGGGGAGATGGGAAATGGATGAGTTGCACAAAAGGGAAGAAATGCTGGAATGAATTTCTTGGGTGTGAGGGGGTGATAGTACACAAGTGGAGAGACTGGTCTTTGCTAGGAGCGCAGACTTTTTCTCCAAATGAACAGGAAGGAAAGCAGCAATATATTAATGCAAATATAAGTAGTGGGCAACAGGAACTTAGGAGAAGTATTCTGATCGTTGCAATTTCCTCAAAACAAAAAAATACATCAGCTACAAGGGAGGATGGGAGCAAGATATGGATAAAGACAAGAAGTTCTGAAATAGTCCTTTGGAAGAGTGAGAGAGGAAAGGGATGAGGAAATATGCTTACTGGATAGTCGTGAAAGCCCACTTACTGGCAGTGCTCATGAATTGGAACTGTGGCCAGTGAGCATGGTTGTAAATTTTTAGCTACACACATGCCTTCCTTGGGGTAGGCAGAGAGATTAGCTCAATAATAGATATGTGTTGAATGCCTACCTGGCACTCAGCACTGTGTGAGGGGTGAAGAATACAGGGATGAATACAATATGTTTAGTCGCCTTCCTTAAAGAGCTTTAGAATTGCTGGTATAACAAGTCCATGAATATTTTAGCATAGCACAGTAAATTCTAAGAGGGCAGGAGAGTACTGAAAAAGCTTCTAAGTTCAACTTGGAGGTTCAGAGAAGATTTTCTGGAGAACACAATGCCTGAAGTGAGTATAGATTTATGAGTTCCAGTAAAACCTGTTAAAGAAAGATTAGAAAGTGTTCCATGTGAAAGCAACGTTAGGAATTAGAGTTCATCTGGTGACGACACATGAGGAAGATTCTTCATGTGACACAGCATCGTGGAGGTGCGAACTAGCATTGTGGGTGGGTGCGGGGAGTGAATTAGCATCAACGCTATTAGAGTAGAAAGAAAGAAGAAAGTGGAGAATCAACATATGGAGTTCAAGTCCACGGAACCTTGGACAGGAAGGGTAACGACTGAAGGGACCTCCATTTTTGGTGGACCCCAGCACTGCCATGTGCGGGATGGGTTTAAAGCAGGGACTGGAGGCAGGGACTCACTTAGGAGGCTCTGGCAGCAGGTCAAGTTGGCATATTGGACCTTATATCCAAAATCGGGCTTAAGGTCATAGGGATAGAGGGAACGAGAAAGATCCGAGGTAAAATTGTCAGGACAAAATGATCCTTTTCTTTTTTTTTTTTTAAACGAGGAAGCTGTTGCATTTTATTTTTATTCCGTTTCTTGACTACAGAAAACTCCCCTCACTTGAGCCCAACATTTCAGAAATGTGCGTCATTGTTTACAGAGGAGGCAAGGTGAAATAATATGAATAGATTGTTTACTCCATTAGTATCATTGTAGTACATGCTGTTTTCATGGAAAGTTAGTAGTCTTTGAATGAAAAGATGGTCTATATATTTATTAAATGTGTGTGATTTATTAAAATTTAAGATAATAAAAAATACACAAAATATTTTGTATGATCTTATTTCTTAGGGGAAATAATATGTCTCAATTTTACTTCGTGAAGCTTGGATGAGCAATGAGATTATATAATTGTGAGTTCTAGGAGGAATAATATTCGCACCGAGATAGATGTATTAGTGGTGTGGGATAACAGATTGATCAGGGAAGAACAACGCAGAAGACCTTGGCTATAGGTCTAGTTCTTTCGCTGGGTAAGATACTTAACTTCTTTGTGGCTAGCGTATTTAAATGTATGTCCTGCCATATTATTCAGGGTTATTGTAGGAATTTCATTATTAACGTGTAAAAACAGTTTGATAATTTTATGATGACTGACTATGTGCATTTACTTGTAAAAGGGCTGAAGGTGGTTTATTAAAACTAAGAGACTCACAACACACCCCAACTTTTTTGTTTCTACTTGGACAGTGTAAAGAACATGACCTAGCCATGATTAACCAGTTGCTGGATGATCCGAAGCTGACAGCCACAAAGTACAGGGAGTGGAAGGTCATGAACACTCTGCTGATTCAGGACATCTATCACCAGCAGCAGGACCCCACGGCTGCCCCGGAAGGCCCCCCGCAGGGCCGTGAGAGCCCGCCTTCCTCCACCTCCGTCGAAAATTCTATTTGAGAACACGCCAGAGTTCTCTCCCCTCCTGACCCCTAGCAACACTTCAAGATGCTGCAAGAGCTTACATTTTTCCTTCAATGGAAAACTGAGACCGGTTCCTCAAGCATCAGATCCCTCTCTAAAGAGGCAGCTCAGGCGAGAACCAGCACCGATCACAGCAGGACTCCTGCTTCTGGCCATAGGGCTTCGTCAAGACTGGAGTGACTGAGTCCAGCCGAAGGGTTCTCAGCGTTCCTGCCGGGAGCTCACGGGTATGCCAGGCTCTAGATGCCATTGAGAACTCTATCTTCTATTCCTTGCTCTCAAGAGAATTACGATGTTTTGTGGATAAAAGATCACTTTTTTTTTTTTTAAACCAGGGATACTTATTCATAGAACTATTTAGTTTTCCAAAAGAAGAATGTACATATTCTACCTGGTTGAGTAGCTGAGTTCTCCAAATCATTTTTTTTTTTTTTTTTTGAGTGGAGAAATGTTTTCTACAGCAGCAACTGGAGCAGGACAAACGTGTTTGTGGCACCGAAATCTCCTGCTAACGGTCCAGAATGGTGGCGCTTTTTCCACGAGTTGACAAGTTATTTCCTAACAAGTGACGTGTGGGAGAGCGCAGGGAGGAGTCATGTTCTATCTTGCACTCGCTCAAAGGACAGCTTGATAGTTTCACACTTTACCCAGGTGGGGGTGGGATCTGATTAATTCTTCCTTTCCACTGAACAGCTAACAGAAGACTATTCTCATTACACTTGGAGGCTTCTACTTCCTCTAGGCTTTTCTGAACCATCATATGAGATGTAAGATGTCCAGGAAGGAATGTTTGCTGCTTTTGTCCTTTGGGGGCGGTGCCTATGCACAGTATACATATACCTGGGTTCCCCAGGATATTTAATGACAAGGTGATTCTGTTATTCGAATTGTTTTAATATCTCTACTCCCCCCAAAAAACAAATCCAACAAAAAACAACAAAAGAGTTAAAACACGATTTCTTTATTTTTGTACATTTATGTATCATTTTGTGTTCTATGTGAATAGCTATCTATAATATGTTTGTTATTTAAATATATTTATAGGTCAAATTACTAGTGTCTTAAAAGATGATATACTATTACATGTTTTGCTCAGTATATATTCTCAAAGGATATATGTTTTGCTTGAGAGAAATAGAAATATTATTGATTATTGATTAATTGGAGTTATTATGTTGCACTATAATGTTTGAGGAATGCTCAGGAAATCTCAGATAAATATGGGGCATGCAATAATAAGCTTTCATTTTCTGGTGTCTCCCCCGACCCCGCCCCAGAGGGCTTGGATTTCTCTGTTTTAAGTCACTCTTTTAACTAGAAAAGGACTTACATCTCACAGTATCTCTTCTAGTAAATAAACTTTAAGCTTTACACTATTTATGCCCACAAATTCTAAACCAGATGAAACACAATCAATGTCGTCTTTTGTGTACAGACTAATAGAAATTTTGGGATCTGTTAAAAGAACTAATTTTACTAGGCAAGCAATATGAAAGTCTTCACTTACTAAGCATCATGAATATTTCTCACCATAAGAATAATCACAACCCACCAAAAACCCATTTTGGCCCTACCCTTAGCAAATTGTCAACATAACACAGTTTTCTTTATAGAGTCTAAGTGTGGCTTGACATTCAAATAGAAATAACCCTCTGAATTTTGTATGCAAACTAAGTGGAAATAGTTGTTGAATATTTCCTCAAGCTTTACTAAGAAATTTTAATGCTTTGCAAACGAAAAACAACCTTAACTTAGGAAAGAAAAAAAAAGAAAAAGGAAGAAAGTTGTCGTATTATAAGCTTCTGTGAGATAAGAGGCCATGTAAGTCAGTTTGGCCCAGCAAACACAGATAGAAAGTGCTGGGTGAGGCCATTGGCCACATGGAAGAGGGCACCTCACCAGTGGGAGTGTACCGTTGGCACAGGAGAGAAATGAAGATTCAGGTCCTCAGATTGGACCTGCAAGCTTCTGTATCAGAGGCCAGTGCTTTAGTCTCTGCATTCTAGAAATGGTCATTGATTCTTGCTGTATTTAGCAGCTGTTAAAAGGTTGATTGTACAGAATTCATAATGTAAAAAAAAAAAAATGTTGAGGGAAGGAGAAAGAATAATGGGGGAAATAATAATGGAGTAGGATGTAATGTTCTTTTACTTTTTTTTCTGGTTTGCAACACCAACCTATAAATTTCAAAATGATTTTTCCTAAATTGAAGTATTCCGAAAGCTTTTGACTAGGGCTTAGAAATAACATTTCAATGCTTTCCTTCGGCTTTTTATTAATGCATATTTAACTGACTTTTTTAGTGTAAATTCCTTTAGAACCACTCAAAGGCAAAATCGGTCCAGAGATTACTTAAGCCTTCCAGTTATTTTTCAAAGTCAACTGAATCTAGAAGTGTTTGCTTTGTTAAAGTAGTTTCCTTGTAGAGTCTCTCCAAATGAAGAGTACACCGAACTGCACAACTTCGCGCTCTGCTCTCCTAGACGCAAACCTCCCTCTCGTCAGCTCTTTCCCCTCTGCAGATGCTTTTGCTTTGTGTTATGTTGTGTTGAGCAGGAGAGGGTGCTTCTGTGAGTTCCCAGCTTCAGCTGTGGCCTCTTCCTTGCAGTTTATTCCTGGGGTTTGAGTTATCTCTGAAAGGGATTTAGGGTCGGGTCGTTTTATCAGGTGATCTACCCACTCCTGTAGACATGGGGTCTGAGGGCTGTGGAATGACCTAGAGCCACGGCCCCTCAGAAGGGAAGTAGACAATCTCTGAGCCTAACCAGGTCCAAACCTGTGGCACCGGCTGTGGACTGCGACCTGCACTGGATTCCTTTTCGGGCTTGTGGGGAGGATCACTTCTCTCTATCCGTTGGTCTGGAGACCCAGTCTGGTGTCGGTGTGATGCTCTTACTGGTTGGTCCATTGCAGCACATGCTGAATTGGATGGTCCCACGTTTGAAGGGCATATTTTGGTTTTAATAATTCTTATTTCTGCTTTAACCTCAGCATAGTATCAAAGGCATAGAAAGAATCATGAAACATATTATTACAAAGACTCCAGGAAGCCTAAGAAAGAGCTTGTCTTTGGAGTCAGATTTCGATGTGAAACCAATGCCTTATATTTACATAGCACTTTGTAGCTTGCAAGTTGGTGTTTCAGGCTCTCCCTTCTACCTCCCCAGTGGTCTTTGTGGGGTGATTGCGGATTATCGCTACTCTTTTTGATGGAAGAAGAAAACAAACTCTGAAAAGTGAGGCACATGGTGGTACAGCCAGGACTTGAACTTGTACCTCCCTCTCAACTTACCTTGAGCAATTGCTGTTAGGACCCAGCCGTTTGACTTGGAGTGTGTGTGCCATTCTGCTGAAATGGGCACACGGGGCGACTTTTGCAAAGTCATCCATTTGAAATCTGAGGAGGCCTCTTTTCCTTGAGCACAGTCCCTCCGTCATGGCCTAATAGGTTTCTGTCCCTCCTGCAGTGACCTGCTGACTGTGACTATGGGTTTAACCTAATTATTCTGCTTCCTTTCCTTCCTCCTGAAAAGTATGATGTTTGTTAGGTGATGCGAGATCCATAGATGAAAGAGATATGTTTAAAGAAATAGAGTGCATTTATTTTGTTTTTCTTTCCAAAAGTATCGAGAGATGTCACAGACCCAGCTTAGTGACTTAGGGGTCAGGCTCTTAATTTCCTCTCTCAATTTCTTCTCATGTAATCATGATAATTTCCTCAGATAGCCTTTAAATCACAAACACTGAGGCGTAAAAGGAAAATACCCTTTTAAGTCTTTTAAAGAAAGGTGACATTAAAAGGTAATATTTTGATAAAGCCACACAGAAGATTTAGTGAGTAATTTAAGTACAGAGAATGACATTTCAAAAGTCACTATATATTGAAAAGCTGCCATATCCAAGTGAAGTTTCAGGTTGAATCTCTTCTTCAGTCTAATAGAATATGATATTCGATTGGGTTGTTTTTCTCCATTTATTTCCCTTCCAATTTTTTGCATAATTATTTCATAAGAGAAATCAAGTCCTAGAAATGTGAGGTGACTGCCCCCCTAGGCTTTTGTAATAGATAACTGAAAAAAAAGAAGATTTGGAACAGCTACATGTTTCTCTACGCTGTGAGTCGGGAAGCAATTTCCTAGTCTCTTCTGCACGTTTTTTCTGCATACTACCACAGACCACAGAGAAAACGTTAGACATGGATTCTACATTAAAAAAAAAAATGGTTCTTCCATTTTTATTACAGTAGGGAGACTTAACTGTTCTGTACTGATATTTCTTTACCTTAAGTCCAAAGGGGAAGCATGCCGCATGGAGACACTTAGTATCCCATAATAAAAGCCAGAATTTTAAATCACCGTATATTTTAATGTGCTTGCATGCTGGAGATGTGACTTTTAGCACTGCATGGCGTTTGGGGGGCAAGATGTTAATGCGGAAATGATACCTTCACTTTCATTGTGCTTTTATTCTCTGTCACCTACTCTCTTGGACTAAACTGAACAAAAAACGTGTCATGGCTCATTTCTCCTGCTTTATGTTTTTTGAGGTTGACTTGTAAGATAAAAATAAAAACAAGGTAAAATATATCTAGTAAAATGACATGGAAAAAATGGAAATATACTGTTGGTGTTCATTTTCTGCCCTATGATATGTGTCCTCAAAGAAAAAAATCCAGAGTGTCTGATGGCCAGGCTTTTATCTTCTGCAAGGGATATAGTGCCCTCTGGTGGCACTCACGAAATAATTTATTCTAGATTACTGATGTTTTTATTTCTAAATAAAAGATCTAATTCTGTTGAGAAATCCATTTCAACAATAATTGATGTGGTCGTCTCTAATGGTCCTCAGCTTACAAGTTTGTTAGTGTAGAGATATTTCTATTTTTCAGTGTTTTTATTGGTCTATAAAATTTGACTTGCATATTCCCACATTTTGTTTAGAGATTTAAAAAAATTCACAGGTGATAAAAGTTACAACCTGTGGCTCATAAGTTCCTTAAAATGCATAAAATTTTTCTGTGAAAACTGAACAAAGAAAATATTGAAATAGCATCATAAATTGCCTTTATTTTGGATTCACTGATTAGAGGAAGTTAGCCTGGATTTGAACTTGATTCGTACCTCCTCCATTAATGTCTACACAAACAACGTATTATTTTTTTCCTCTCTCTCCCCCAGTTTTCACTTTACATGCTGAGCTTCATCCTCTTTTCTCCATCCTGCAGCCACCAAGTATGTCAAGACTCCTGCACGGACGCAGTAAAAATTATCCTAGACCACAGGGATTAGCAAAAGGCATAGGTATTGTGTATTCCAGATTTCTAGAACAATCTTGTATTAGTTTCCTATTGCTGCTGTAACAAATGACCACGAATTTAGTAGTTTAAAAAAATATGCTTTCTGATAAGCGTGGCGGTCATAAGTCTGATGCAGGTTTGCTTGGGCTAAAATCAAGGCGACAGCAGGATGGTGCTCCTTCTGGTGGCTCCAGGGGAGAACATATTTCCTTGCCCGCTCTAGGTCACCTCTTGGCCCCTTTCCTCCATCTTTAAAGTCAACAATGTCGTAATTCTTTACACCTTTCTTCTCTAGTCACGCCTTCCTCAGACTCTTAAAGACCCTTATGATTATATTGGGCCCACCTGGATAATCCAGGAAACTCTATTTTAAGGTCAGCTGACTAGCAACATGAGTTCAACCTGTGACCTGAATTCCCCTTGCCCTTCATCCCCGTCTGTAACATATGCACAGTTTCCAAGGCGTAGAACATGGCCATTATTCTGCCTATCACAAAAGTCCGTTTCAAATATCCTGCTTAGTCCTCCTGAACCATCAATATCTCCCAGAAATTTCAAGATTTCCAAGTTTTAACTACACGCATGAAAGTCCTTCGTCATACCATGTGACTTGAATTTGATTTCCTCAAAATATGAATCACCATAAGAGAGGTAATTCCACCTTTATGAGGAAAAAATACAAAAAAACAAAAACAAAAACCAACCCCCTCCAAAAAAATTTTTCTAGCTTTTAAAATCATACTTACACAAGTATAACAGGTCCATGATTTTAATAATCAGATCAGGTTTTACAATATCTGCATTTAAAGGCAAAGCACTAGAAAGTCACTTTTGAGAATCAAGTACTGTAAGCAAAGGATAATTTAGGCCTAAACTCTGTGCCATGTCAAATTGATTGAGGGGTTTGGCTGAGTCACAGCCTCCTCTCCCATGAAAGAGGGAGGGTAAAATTTCCGTAGGTCCCAGCTCTTGTAAATCACAATCTGGGCATTACTTTTGTCTTTTCTCTTTAAAAAACCAACACACCTGTATTTCTAGGTAATTCCTTCATATGGTCTGTTAATGTTTCCAGTCACATATTTTAGGAAGTCATAAATACTCTGCCGAGAGGGAAGTTTCTGCTGAGCACGTCTTGGCAGTTCTGTCCAGAGGGAAGGGACAAAATTGCCAGGCGAGCAGGGTGCCCGGATATCTAGCCAGTTATGATCTTAGTGACAAAGTTACTGTTGCGGATGCTGTGGAAGCCTGCCCACATATGTTCACCTGGCTAGAGCTTTTATTCTCCATTTACTATGAGCTCTTGCAGCTAACAGCATCACCCCTCCCCCCTTTTTTTCATAAAATTGTACTCAGCTGAATAAGAATCACTTAGCCAGGAGGTTGTGCTCTCCATCCCCAACCAGGGTGGCCTTGTTGAATGACTGGCTGAGACCAGATGGCAGCACTTAACAGTCACAAACAAAATAGTGGGCGGTGAGCAGAATGGCGTCCCGGGGCTTGTGCTGGCCATGAATCTTTGGAGACTGCTAATAGAAAATGATGTTCCCAGAGATGGGATCCATGAGAAGCCAACAATAAATACATTTTTTTTTTCCCAAGGGAAATTGGATACAGGGTCAAATTGTTACTGATTTCCAGGAACCACTCCCAAATCTTATGAACTACCCTGTGTTTGGATACGGTAGGGGCATATACATGTCAAGAGATAAATGGTCCATGTCCTCTGGTTTCTAAGTATATAATTGGAATGGCCATACTTAGCAGCTGGAAGTATGTTCATGTCGGTTCTTTAACCAGTAATAACTATTATAATAAGAGAGGCCACGTAGAAGTCCCTGGAGCTGCCTCCTTCAGGAAAGATAGTAAATACGAGCCAATATTATACCCAAGGGGAATGGTAGAGATCATTGTCACCCTGAAAGACTTTCAGGTACGAGGATAATGGTCCCCACTTGTGGCCATGCAATTTGCCAGTTTGGCTCCTGAACTAGATTCTTGCAAATGTAACCAAGTTATAAGCCCAATTATACATGCTGTGTTCGACGTATTTTTACCAGAACAGATTACAGCCTCAAGTATGTAGACTTCGGCTAGATAACTGCATTATTTTCCAATGTCTATTGTGAAAGAGGATCAGAGGCATTTTATATTTATATGCAATAGATGATAATAACATTTATAATCTTGCCCCAGGTCTAAACTTAATTCTCCTGCTATGTGACACAGTATAGTCAGAAGTGATCCAGACCATTTGAACATTCCATAGAATATCATATTGGTCCATTATATCAATGTTATCATATAACAAGCAATAGGAGCTTGATAAATGAGACGTGACAAGTGCTCTGGGGGCTACAATTAGATATAGGAACTCCAGAAAATGAAAGATAAATTCTACAAAGTTCCCTGCCAACTATGTGAAATATTTGGGGTCCAATTTCCCGGAGAAAGCTAGAATATCTCATTCAAAGGACAATGTATTATGTGTTGCACTTCTACCAGTAAGGAAGACGCATCTTGCGTGGTGGGCATGTTCAAGTTTTCAAGGCAACATATTCTATACTGGGGAAGATTGTTCTGACTTCATTCATTGAGTGACAAGGAAAGCTCCCAGTGTTGAGCGGAGCCCATAAAAAGAATGAGTTCTGCAGCAAGAATGGACTGTGGTACAAGCAGTTCTGTTGCTTGGGCCATATGACTTAGCAGATCCCATGGTAGTAGAGATATATACAGTATAGAAAGAAACAATGTAGAGTCTATGACAATCTCCTGTATGAGAGTCATAGCATTGATCTCTAGGGTTCTGGACCAAGGCCATCCTATCTGTAACAGAGAAAGAAATCATCATTAAAAAATAGCTCCAGGTATGCAGATACGAACTATCGTAGAGTGTTTACCTGTGGGGTATCAGCTTACTTTGCAGCCAGAGCTAACCATCAGGAAGTGGGTAGTGTTAGACATAAGTTTACGGTGGTCCAGAAGCAATTCACTGTAAAATGGAAGTGGTACATCCAAGACTGAGCTCACGCAGCTCGAGTAGGCACAAGAAAATTGCACGAACACATGACTCAGACACCTATGCTGCTTTCCTGCATTATTACCTTGACTTCAGCGGGGGTCTTCTCATTGTCAGAGGAAGAAAATACCTGAACTTAATTCATTAATGGCTGGACTGTTATATGATTTTAAACCCAAATTAGACTGCTACTGACAGTCTCACCTATGTGTGAGGATGTCAGCCTCTGTCACTGACCACCCCAGGGCTTGCACAATGAGTGCACAGAGAAATCGTGGTGGCAGAGATGGAGGCTAACCATGGGCCCACAACCTGTGCTTTCTTACCAAGGTCGAAAGCTACTGCTGCTGCTGGACGTCTTGTCCACGGGTAACAAAAACCAGTGCAGAGTCCCAAGAAGGCATCATGCTTTCAAGAGACCGAGCGGCCACTTGCTGGCCAGTTGACTGGGTTGAACACCTGCCATCTGGGGAAAGGCAATGTTTCATCCTGACAAAGATTGACAAGGACGCACATATGGATTTGCCTTTCTTGCCTATAGTGGCTCAGCCAGCACTACCATTCAAGGGCTCACAGAATGCCTAGTCTATGCATGGACTCCCACACAACACTTGTTATGGACTAAACATTTGTGTCCACCAAAAGTCGTATGTTGAAGTCTAATTCAAAAGGTGATGGTATTTGGGAGTGGGGCCTTCGGTAATTATGTCATGAAGGTGGGGTCCTCACAAATGTGATTAGTGACATTATAAGAGGCCGGAGAGCCAGCTTACTCTCCTTCCTTCGTGTGAAGATACAACAAGAAGTCAGGAGTCTGCAATCCAGAAGAGGACTCTCTCCAGAACCCCAGCATGCCGGCAGCCTGATCTCAATTGCCAGCCTCCAGAACTGTGAGATATAAATTTCTGTTGTTCATAAGCCACCCAGTTTATGGTATTTTGTTATAGCAGCCTGAGTTAAGACATTCATTTTAGACAAGCAGCCCACTGTATGGCTTAGGAAGTGAGGCACTGGGCACGTGTGGTTCCATTGTGTTCTGTAGATTCAGAAGCCACTGGCATGAAAGAACTTTGGAGAGATCCTTTTAAGGTGCAGTTGAGGCACCTGCTGGTAGAAGGTGCCCTGTAAGGTTAGAGTGCCATCCTTCAGAATATAGTGTACTTTTAAAAACACAGTGGTCATTATATGGTGCCCTGTCACAGCCTAAATTACATAGGTCGTGGAACCGAGGGGTGAACATAAGTCTAGCCCAGCTCACCATCACTCCGAGTGATCCACTTGGGAATTCGTGTTTCCTATCTCTGTAACTTCAGGCTCTGTGGGTCTGGGGGTCCTGCTTTTACCTGGGACACGGTAAGAATCCCAATAAACCTAAAACTATAGCTGCCATCTAGTTATTTTGAGTTTCTCATGCTTGGAGACCAGCAGTCATTGAAAGGATCTACCACACTGGAAGGGATTACTGACCATGATAATTACTAGGGGATAGGATCGCTGCTACATGATGGGAGAGGGAAAAATATGTTTGGCAAGAAACAATCCACTGGGGTATATGTTGATATTCTCATGCCCTGTTTTAACTTGCTCCGTAAAAGCGCCATGTGGCAACTGGCTTGATAAGTGTATGTTAACCAGGTGCTCGGACAGCTCAGAGATGTCTGTCTGGGGCATCAGAGAGCAGAAGTGTGAGTGAGGCAGAAAGAATCTAGACTATGTGGTGGGGGAGGGAGATGATGTGTCATGAGGCCATAGAACCAATTACAGAGTGGGACTAGAGTCCATCACCCTAACTTGCCTCTTGGAAGCTTGCTCAGAAATTGTGACTGTTCCTCTATATAGTAAACTTAATATGAAAATGAAGAGGATCTGATAGCACAAGACAGGGACTCTTTTTGATGTCAATAGTACACTGATCAAATCCTATTCCAGGCAGATGGACAGAAACCCTGGCAAATGTTGGCTTCTAACAGCTCACAACCGTCTCCTTCTCCAAGACTGGCCTTTGCCTGAATGACAGCTGTCTCTCTGGAGAAGCTGTCCTCCTGCTCCACCCCTCCCACAGCAACCAGTGATCAATAACACATTTACACAGGGTACAAAAGTTCATTTCACTTGTCTTAAGATAGGAACAACTCTGTGATGCAATGTGTACTCTAGGGTGGCCCTTGAGGTCAGATCGGAGCTAGTTTCTATCCAGATCACTTCGCTAGTTAGCCTTCTCCTCCAACCCTTCGCTGCTCGCCCATGCCCCTCCTCCGAGGGCACTCCTCAACACATCACTCCCATGAAAATCCCCACATTGGGCAGTTTCCGTGACCCACCTCTCTGCATGGCTCTTGCACTTGGAAAACTGTTTTGTTCCATGCTGCATAACAGCATCCTGGGAAGCATAGCACACTGAGGATGATTTTTTATTTCTCCTTGCTTAATAGTTTGTCAGTC
The DNA here is from genome assembly GCF_000325575.1 of Pteropus alecto. Taxonomy (NCBI): domain Eukaryota; kingdom Metazoa; phylum Chordata; class Mammalia; order Chiroptera; family Pteropodidae; genus Pteropus; species Pteropus alecto. The sequence continues at coordinate 743,874 of NW_006438073.1, read as the reverse complement.
CTGAGAATGAGCCCAGAATGAAAAGGCTCTTTTCTTCACATTCCTAATCCATTACCTTAATGTATCATCCAATCCATAAGTGAAGTCAAATTTATTCATTAGTAATCACATAACGCATCTCGATTTTACACATTATGCACAAAATTCTCCATTTCACACCTCCAAAACTTTGGCTGGAATTTAAGTGTCTACTCTTATATTCACCCACCATTACAAACTATTGATCAGAGTAGATCGTGTGAGATTTTCTTTACCTACACATCCACACTAAAGAAATATCACTCTAAAAATGCACTGTCTTGGAGAGATGCCTCATCCTAATATTGCCAGTATTAACCCCTTATCAGGAGTAAGGTTTGCAAAAAACGTTCTCTCATTTCATATGTTTTTGTCTTCACTCAATTATTTCTTTTGCTGTGCAGAACTTATAATTTTTATATAATCCTATTTGTCTTTTTTTGCTTTAATGGCTTTACTTTTGGGATCTTAGCCAAGAATCAGCACTTAGACTAATAATGTCAAGAGGCTTTTTCCCTATGTTTTTTGTGGTTGTTGTTGTTGTTAGTTTTGCAGTTACAAGTCTTATGTGAGGTCTTTAATCCATTTCGAGTTGATTTGTGTTTGTGGTGTGAGATAAGGGGCTGGTTTCATTCTTCTTCATGCATATATCCAGTTCTCCAAACACCCTTTATTGAAAAGACTACCCTTTCCCCATTGTGTGTTTTTGGCACCTTTGTTGAAGATCAACTGACACTAAATGCATAGACTTATTTCTAGGGTCTTTACTGTGTTCCCTTGGTCTACATGTCTATTCTTATGCCCAATATATATCAGGTAGTATGATGTCCCCAGCTTTGTTCTTTTTCGCTCAAGATTGCTTTGACTCGTCAGGATCTTTTGTAATTGCATATAACTTTTAGTATTGTTTTTTATGTTTCTGTGGAAAATGTCATTGGAATCTCGAAACGGATTGCATTGAATTTGTAGTTAGCTTTAGGTAGTCTGGGCATATTAACGATACTAATTTTTCTAATCCATGAACACGGGATATCTTCTATTTATTTGTGCCTTTAATTTCTTTCATTAATATTTTATAGTTTTAAGTCTGCAGCCATCCTACTGTGAATAAGCTCGATCCCGTCTGATCTTGGAAGCTAAGCAGGGTCAGGTCTGTTTAGTACTTGGATGGGAGACCACCTTGGAAGACCAGGTGCTGTAGGCATAAAAAAATAATAATAAAAAAATAAGGGACTGTAAACTGGCAAGATCCTTGCAATCTGTGAGGTCAACCACGGGTTGCCTCGCCTAAAAAAAAGAAAAAAAAATATTTTATAGTTTTAAGTACAGATCTTTTACCTTCTGGGTTAGATTTATTCCTAAGTATTTTATTGTTCTGATATTATTGTAAATGGGATTATTTTCTTAATTTCTTTTACAGATAATTTATTGTTAGCATATGCTGTGAATGCTACTGATTTTTCAATGTCGTATCCTGCAATTTTAGTGATTTCATTCATTAGTTCTAATAGTTTTTTGGTGGAGTCTTTAGAATTTTTTGCCTATAAAATCATGTCATCTGCAAACAGAGGCTATTTCACTTTTGTTCTTTCCAATTTGAATGCCTTTTATTTCTTTTTCTTACCCAGGGCTAACTGGTAGAAGCCACAAAGCTATCTGTGGTTGGTCCCTGCCTGTGCTGGACCTGAAGGCATGTGGGAGAGTCCACATGGCAAACCAAGGCTGGCTGCCAGGAACACCCGGCCTGGGGCAGCTCAGCAAAAGTCCCAGGGCACCTCCAGGCCTGAGGCTGCCTGCTGGCTGCTGGGAAGTGTCAGCGGCTGAAAGAACCTTGGGGTGTGTGAGTTGGATGGGGTGGATTTTCAGGAAGTCAAGGGACAAGTGGTATTTCCCAGGTTAGTGCAGATTCAGATTTGTTGCCAGTGCTGAGCCTATGGCCACTTGCAAAAGTCTCAGATCATACTGAGGCCAGCTGCTGTCTGCCTGGGGCCTGCAGACCTCTGAGATTTGTTCAAGAAATACTGCATCTCGGGCCAGGGCTGGTTTCCCACCACCGAAAGTGTCTCCTAGGTGCTGGAGCTGAGGCCTATTAATTACTGTCAAAAAGAACCTCCTGTTGGGAGTGTGGGATGGGGCTGGTTGTCCCGCAATGAAATTGCCACAGGTGATTTGCCATTTGGGTGAGGCGGGGTCTCAGGGAGTCACGGGGTGGAATGTGGATCTCACTGGCCAATGTGGATTCAGATTTGGCCCTGTAGGGGGAGGGCTCAATACAAGGAAGATGGCGCCCACCTGCAGGCTGCACAGGAGGAGGGCTCAACAAAATGGCAGTGGCCACTGTCCCTCCAGCCCTCGTCTTGAAGCTACATAACTCAATCTTTTCCTGTATGTCTCTGGAACTTCCCGAGGTGCTGTCCCTTCACCTTCACTGGAGCCCAAGGTGAGTGCCTGCGAGCCAGTGCGTCTGTGTGCCGGCCCTTTAAGGGGTCATCTGTGTTTTCAGCTGTCTTCCATCTTACTGAGTTAGTTGGAATCCCTACTGATTTTTACAGCCAGATTTTGTGAAAGGAGTGCCTGAAAGTGGAGACTCCTCTTTCAGGCACTGGAATTCTGGGCTTGGAGTGCTGGCGCAGGGTTGGAGCCCTCACTTTTTCAGGGAGACCTTCAGTGCTGATGCACACAGGTGTAGAACCAACCTGCTTTGTGTCTCCACCTCTCCTATAAGTCTCAATGTGGCATCTACTTTATATCTTTAGTTATAGGAGTTCTGGTCAACTAGTCTTCCGATGGTTCTCCAAGTTGACTGTTCCATAATTTAGTTGCAATGTTAATGCTGTCGTGGGAGGAGGCATGCTCAGCGTTTCCCTACTCTGCCATCTTGACCGGAACTCTCCTCTCTTAATTTTCTGTCTGAATGATCTATCTATTGTTGAAAGTTGAGTATTAAAGTCCCCATACTATTATTGTATTGCTGTCTATTTCTCCCTTCAATTCTGTTAATATTTGCTTTATATATTAAGGTGTTCTAGGATTGGGTACATTTATTTATAGTTTTTATGTCTTCTTGATGAATTGACTCTTTTGTTATTATATAATGCCTCGTCCATGAGGGTGAGCCTGGAGCCTGGGTCCATGAGGGCTAACCTAGTGCTTGGGCAAGTGATGAGGGGCTGGCACAGCACAAAAGTCCATTTGGGTGGCCTTGGACTCTAATTCCACTGGATCCTGGGACTACAAGGTTGGATTGGAGGCCATCAGTGCTGGCCTAGCACTATGGAGATCATTTTAGCTCAAGGGTAGTCCTGGAGCCTGGACTGCAGGCACCAGCTTGGAGCCTGGAGCTGTGGGGCTGTCCTGGAACCAGAGTTCACTGGGATGGGCCTGGTACTTGGGTCCATGGTCAGGATTGTTGTTTACTTTACTCTCCTTCCTCCATGTGTAGGGTATCTCTGTGCGGCATTGCTCATGTTTGGGAAAAGAGTGAAGTGGATAATGTAAAACTATCCTTCCTACCATTTGAAAACATCTTTTCTTATTTCTATGTTTCACCCATGTCGATAATTTCTCATCTGAATTCATTATCTCTCATGAAGGTATTTCTAAGAGTGAATAATTGTTTAAATTAATGTTTTTTTTCATGAGGATGATTACTGAGTACTAGAAACTCTTATTCCACCATCTTGCTGATATCACTCCCGTTGCTGAGATTTTGATAGGAATTTCATTAAACCTGTGTATTGATTTGGTGAGAATTGACACCTTTACTATGTTGAGACTTCTAACCTATGAAAAGGTATGTCTCCCTAGTTAGATTTCAATGTTGGTCAATGTTTCGTAATTTTTTAGCATAAAATTCTTGTACATTTTTCTTAGATTGACACCTGAGTATTTTATTGTTTGAGTGATTACAGATGGTATTTTATTTTTAATTTTAGTGTCCATCATAAGTATATAAAAATATAATTGATTTCTTTGGTATGTATGTTTATTCTAAATTCTGTGATTTTGTTGAAATCCTTTGTTTCAGATTTTTTTAAAAAAATTTCCTTGGAAGTTTTTACACAGATAATCATGTCATTTGTAAACAGGAAATTTCATTTTTTTCTTTCTGATCTGTAAGACTTTTATTTCTCTCTCTTGTTTTATTGCACTGGCTATTATGTTGAATAAGCGTGGTTAGAGTGGTCATATTTGCCTTGCTCCCAATCTTAGAGGGAAAGCATCCCACCTTTCACTATTAAGCATGGTGTTGACTATAGGTTTTGTATAGATATTCCTTATCAAGTTGAGCAAGTTCCTATCTATTTTTATTTTTCTGAGAGTTTTATCATGAGTGGGTATTGAATTTTGTCAAGTGTATTTTCTGTATCAGTTGATATAACCATGTGACTTTTCTTTAGCTTGTTGATATGGTGGATTTCTTGATCGATTTTTGAATATTGAATTAACCTTTATCCCTGGAATAAATTGAACTTGGTCTTGGTGCATACTTCCTTTTGTGTATTGCTGAACTTTATTTGCTAATATTTTAAGAATTTTCACATCAATGTTTATGAAGAATATTGTTTTTATTTTTTCCTTTTCTGTCCTTATCTGGTTTCTGTGTCAGTGTAATAGCAGTTTCAGAAAGCAAATTGCAAAGTGTTCTTTCTTCTTCTGTTTCTGGAAGAGATTGTATAGAATTGGTGTTAATTCTTTAAAAGTTTGGTATAATTCTCCGGTGAAACTATCCGAGCTTGGATATATCTCTTTTGGGAATTTTAAAATAGCAAATTCTGTTTACTTAATACTTATAAGATATACAAATTAGCTACTTCATAGTGGGTAAGTTGTGGTTCTTTGTGATTTTTGAGGCATTGGTTCATTTCATCTAAGTTGCCAAATTTATTTCTGTGGAGTTGTTTGTAATGTCTCCTTATTATTCTTTTGATGTCTGCAGTGTCTGTACTGATAACGTCTGTTTCATTTCTGATATTGGTAATTTATGTCGTCTCTCTCTTTTTTGTCAGTCTTGCTATTTGTCAATTTTGACGTTTGTCAATTTTATTTATCTTTTCAGAGAACCACCTTTTTATTTTGTTAACTTGCTCTATTGTTTTTCTGTTTTCCATTTTTAGTTGTGTTTTGTGAAAGGAATAGGGAAAAGTACGTCTATTTCATTTTCATGAAAACAGCTGATGAGCGCTTACTAGTAGGATGTCAGGCCCTCCCAGACTCAAGTGCAATTCATTTGCCTCTTCAAAGGAAGCTCCCAGTGGTTTATTCAAAATCCTCTTCCCAGTGGGTTATGCAAGAGAAGGCAATTTAAAATCTTAAAAATCACTATTTTCTTATTAATATTTACCTTCTGTCCTGAAGAAGATAAATTCATCATCAAGTGTGTACCGCAGACAATAACTATAATAAATGTAGATGAAGAAGAGAAGACTGGGTGCTGGAATATTCAAGGAGGGCTTCATGGAGGAGGTAAGGTTTGAGCTGGATTTTGAGGTATTGATATAGATAGTCCTATAGCAAGGACTAATCTCTCAAAGGACTAGGTGTGCTAGTCTGAGATACAAAGGGACAGCATGAAGTCAGAAAAATTAATGTAACATAAGCAGTTTGGCTTTCTGTAGAAAAGGAATCAACATAATATTGACTCTTTTTATTGACTATGTATCATACCTGTGCATTTATGTGAATATGTATATGTACATATTAGTGACCAAGTCTTTTGCTATATTGGAGATAAGACTGTCTTTCTGTCTGGAGGTCTTCTGGGCAGAGAATGTATTGGGAATTCAAAACCACATCCTGATTGGTAAAGAACCTAGGAGACTTATGACAAAGAACTGGTCCACAATTAGGGTTGAAATAAGGTCACGTCTATTTGATGGATTTGGGGACCTCAGATGAGGCTTGAGTATGGAGAAGAATCACAGAGCCCATGGACTGTAAGACAGAGAAGGCCAAAGGTTTGAGGGGACACATCCCAGGGTCAGAATGAGTGTGGTGGGGCTGCCGTTCCAGCTCCCAAGCACCCTGGGAAGGAGAAATCCATGGTGCTGTAGGTGCCATGGGTCTGGGTGGGAACTTCTTGTGTAAAATTTGGTCAGGAGAGGCACCAGGCAAAGCAGCATCAGCGTCCGTAGACCTAGAAGTTTGCAGCGCTGTAGCTCTGGTGCAGGAACTTCAGATAAGGGACTGCCAGGAATTCACCATCCTGCCCTGTTCAAGGGAATAACAAGAGAGGAGATTAAATAGAAAGGACCTGGGGGCCATATCACTGAGACTTAGAAGGAAGGGGCTGACCATTTAGCATATTCAGGGTTACTAGCTGGTAAAGACTATGACTTATGACGATACGTATTTCCCATGTATTGTGTGTAAGGCAGTGTGCTTTATATGCATTATTTTTTTTATGCGAAGTAGGTTTTATTCATTTTGGTAGATGCTTTGTCCAAAATTGTATGTCCATTAAGGGCTAGAGGTGGAATAAATTTGATTCCAGTTTGGCTTTGACTCCATTACTGAATCTCTGACCAAACTGTAGGTCTAGTACTCAAAACCTGGGGCCATCCAAGGGTCACCTGTTCATTCTGGCTTCTACAGTGTCTACCGTTGTCCTATAATTGGGATTTGACAAGTCACGATTGATTTGACCACATCGGCGCAGCCACTGAACTGCTAGAGTGTGGCAAAGGGGAAACAATCCACAGAAAGTTTGCAGAAAAGGTGCCCTCTCCCAGAAGGCAGTCCAAAGGGTGATGGGTGTAGAGGTGGCACCCATTGTGGGCTGAGCTATTAAATCTATGTTGAATAGTTTCTAGGAGCTTTCTGGGGCTGTGTGTGATTCTTGGGAGGACCACTTGTAAGCAGCTCCTCATAAATAAATGGCTGAACTTTATATTATTTTAAAGGTTGATGATAAAATAAATCATAGGTCTGGGAAAAGAGTGAGCCCGAATGTTGAGTTCTTAAAATCTCACTTCCTCTGGGGAGGATCAAAGCTGCGGTTCTTTTGTTGTGATAATGATGGACTGTCAGTGTCTGTCTGCTAAGTTCTGCTCACTGAATAAATGCTGGTAATTGCTAATTGCTTTCAGAAGAAAACTGACTCATAGCCTGTGAGTGACTTGCATATCAATGTTTCAGGCCTTTTGTGCTGGTTTTCTGTTGAGAGCGGGAACATGTTACTGGAGCCTGCACTCTCGCTTCTTTATCCTCTTGAGGGGTTGGCCAGTTCAAGCGACTTTTGATAAGAATGATCATCCCTGGAAAATTTCAAATGTGGGGCGTGGGATCATGCTCCCTGTTTCTGGCCATTTTGGTCTGCAGATCTCTTCTTTCGTTTCATATAAGTGGAGAAGATGAAAAGCATTTGGTACATTTCTACAAGCAAGGCTTTACAGGCTGATATTAGTGGCTACCTCCACTTGCCAGGATCTTTAAGTGTCTTTCACTCTGATTACTTCTCTGAAAATATATTCATCTACCACAGATTTATGGCCATGTGAGACCCAACTGCAGCCATAGTGACACCCTTTCTTTCCAGAAAGACAGTTCTGAATTAAAAGGAGCCCAGTGTCCCCTATGTTAAAGGTTCTTTCTGACTTGCCAGTGACCAGATCACATTGAGTCAACATGATCAGAGTGATTATAGACAGCACCACCAAAGGGCCACTGCTATTGACTGCTGTCTTTCTTCAATGCAGTCATTTAGGTCTTTGCATATTTTCTGGTTTTTAGTTTGAAAGAAACTTTAAAGGCAAGAGATGGTAAGAGGAGAACTCGATGAGTTCGAGATGCACCTTAAAGGGCAACTATTTTTAAGTTCCCAGAGGGAGAAATAGACCCTGCCCTTGACCTCTCCGATGTGATTCAAGGTACACATTTGATTCTCCTCCCATCTTTTGTGCTGGTTTCCAATACTTGCTACACAAGTCAGAAATGTTCAATTCCAGGACACTGATCTTGGCTGTCTCCCCTTCATCCAAACACGTAGGCAGAGTACCTTCCCATTCGGTGTGTTTGACCCAGAAGGCATTCGTGTGAGGCTTACCTGAGGATCTTTAAAAAAGTCCTGATGACCAGGTCCCACCTCCAGACACTTAACTGACTTAACTATCTGAAGCGGGGCCTAGGCATTGGTATTTTTTATTTTAAAACAATCAGATGATTTAAATGAATAACTGGGGTGAGAATCACTTCTATACAAAGGCTTTTTAAAATGTTAATTTGAGGGTAAAGGGGGTCAAATATATGGTGACAGAAGGAAATTTAACTGGATGGTAAACACAGTGAGATATACATATGATGTATTATTGAATTGTACACTTAAAACATATATAATTTCATTAATCAATGTCTTCCCAATAAATTTAATAAAAAATGTTAACATGTTTTTTTTTTTTACTGAAAGTTTTCTGTATATTGTCTAATTTAATCCTCTTGTCAGTTAGTGATTTTGCAGATACAGAAATGGGCTCAGAGAGGTTTAAGGTTTATCCCTTTAACCATAAAATAGTTAATCTTACACAAGGCATGCCATAGAAAATAAGCATATTCAGAGATAACTCTTATTTTTTGAAATAGTAAATATACTTCTTTCTTATTTTTTCTTTTTGGCCAGTGTACATAGCTGTAATCTTATTTTTACCAGAAGCCCACCTCTAAGCTTTATTTTTCTAATCCTGGACTTTTATTATATTTCTTTGCATGTCATCTATATGCTTGGGAAGTAGTTTTGTAAAGAAGTACTATAATGTGGAAGTTAAGAGCATAGCTTTGAAATAACTTACTACCTGGGTTACTTGGAAAACGTACTCTCTCCATGTTGATGTCCTCATCTGTAAAAAAGGATGCTAGTAGTACAAGCTTGATAAATTTGCTGTGAAGCATAAATGAGATAATTGTAAATCACTTAGTAAAACAACTGTAAATAGTTTGCACTTGATAGTGCTCATAATATCCTTATTATCATTAAAAGGGTTATAAAGTGAGTGTTTTTCAAAGGCACTTCATATTCCCAACTAGTAGTGGGGATTTTTTTTTTTGGCAGGTAGGTGTGGGCAGCTACCTACTACTCTGTTTGCCTCACTCTTTCTTCTTTTCATTGTAGGTGAATAGGTTGAAATCCCTTCAATGTCCAGTTGCATCCACATGGGTAGACTATGGAAAGCAGCTACCAGTTTCCACTGCACTCTCCATGCATTCGAATTTAAGGGGCTATAAATTTTTGTTGCGTTGGCATTTCAGAATGTGGTTTGGCCACTGTTTGTGGAGATGCTGGATCATTGAGGAAAGAGGGCTCAGGACGGGAGCTGAGGTGCTGAAGGCTTAGATGGGATATGAGGTTCCCCCAGCCATTCTAGAGAAGGAGTATAAGGGGAGGCATGAGACCTTTAGATGAGCTCAGCCTGCAGAATCACTTGGCTGTATCGAACATCAGTGTCTACATTATTCAACTGAAATTCGATACCACTGTTTTACTGGAAGAGCCAAGGATAGCTGAATATCAGAAGTTCCCATAGGGGTTTCTCGCATTCCTACTTCTCTCCTTCTACCTTAGGCAGAGTATTCTTCATATGAAATATTTAGCCTTGGAATGGAGCACTGGTGAAGTCAAGAGTGCGACAAGAGGGAAAATGGTGACACCGAGATGAAAAGGTGGCAGGCCAGGACAATAGCACTAGTGACAGTTGGGACACAGACAGGATTGTGTACATGATCCCTATGATATGGCTTCTCACTCTTTTACAACAGCCAGGACCCAGAGATTCATTCAGTCATTTCCAGATGACCAGCCAGGACATTCTGGATTACTGTCTCAGGCTTTCTGGATGGGCGGAGCTAAATTATGTCTTTATAGGCCCTAAATACTTGAAAGATAATGGTTCTCCTACCCTCCCTGTGCAAATCAAAATAGTGAAAATACTCAACACTGAAAATAGAAAGTCCAGTGCGGATTTGAGTTTTTCTATTATGATTATGTGAATGCTTCTTTAGGGAATATTATCAAAATTCTTTCAATTTTCCCTGTCTTGGTGTTTTTAGTGTGCCTGCTTTGATTTTCCTCTAAGAAAGTGCATGCCTAGTTTTGATGGGAAAGCTCGAGCACTGCTGTCAATATCAGGCTGCACCAGGAAAATTCTGAATGAAGCTGGCACTACCGCCTTCATTCCTCAGAGCCTCTGTGTCTCCCCGCCAAGGCTGAGAGGGACTAGAGGCCAGGATATGAGGCCCAGGTGGCTCAGAGAGGCTGCACACTGTGGTTGGTCCAAGCCTTTTGTATGCTGGCCATGAAGCCTGTCGCCAGGGAGAAGATAGAATTTAAAAAAGAACTGAAGTTCCCCCTGGATCTGGACAGAGATTAAATCGATCAGTATTCCCCAGGATGAGTGCACCAACCTAGTAAGGAAAGATATCTTTTCTCATAGACTTCTAGTTATTCTGGTCTATTTTGCTTTTGCAAAAGACATCGGCAATTAATTCCAAGATACACACAATGAACAAAGCCTTCTTGGGATGTAGATAGTAGACTTGACCCACAGACATGGTCAAAAGCTCAGGTGGCCACCAGACAGCCCTCATAAGCTCCATGGGTGAAAAATAAAAAAGGGGGGGCTCTTAGATCTATCTCTTCTCAGTATGAAATCTAACTTAAATAGTTTCTGTCACCTATTTTTGATAAGTGGGTTAAATGTTATTCTCATTTCTTCTTCTCAAAGAGGGTTTTTTTTTTTTTTTTTGACTCTTATCCTAAAAATGCACATGAATTTTTAATAAGCCGCTCAGCCAGACCGTTTCTGGAAGAGAACTGACTGTACTTTTGCAGGACTGCCTGACTGCTCCTACTATCTAGGTCAGAAGTTGGAGGGGATAAAGCGTGAGTCATGGCTGAATATATCTTATCAAGTTGCTGTTTTGTGTGTTTCATTGCACATAGTGTGGTTCTGGATGTATTGTGTCTCCAGCACTTTCAGTGCTGAGTATTCCCTGTCTCGGTCTGGGGTTAGAGGGGAAGGGAGGGATGATACAGGGTAGTAGGTGGGTAAATCAGGCTCAACTCTAGTACCAGAGTCACTGTATCTGCTCTCCTGATCTCGACATCCCAGAGAACTACGTGTCTTCCAGGCAGACATACACTGATTCAGAGAGGGTGGCACTTTTCTGCCTCTCAACCCAAGGCTTAGACTTAATGTTGGTACATCAGAAAGGAGAAATGGCCACCGTGTTTACTCTAACACATGAGGAGTCCTTCTTCCACTACCCTTAGGCTTAAAATAAGTTTCTTCTCTGCTTTGGGGTCCCAGAAGGAATAACTCATTTCCTTGCACCTGAGTATGAACATAACCCTACCACAAGGTAGGTATCTGGGAATTTAGGTGGATAGATTTGGGCATGGATGCTGCTTCCTGGTGAGCATTCAAAAATACAGATCTAATCATCTGACATTTTCGCTTAAAGATCTCCGATAGTTCCCCACTGTTCACTGAATAAAGCACATGGACCTTAAATAACATTCAAGCCCTTTAGAATTTGGCTTCAGCCAAACTTAAAGTTTCTTCCATTACTCAGCTCTCAAACTCTGTTACCTAGTCATGGGCTATTCCCAGCAGACCAACTTTTTTTTTTTATTAAATGTTAAACACAATCCCTTTGGCATTTTTTTGTGGAAATCAACAAGTTGATTCTAAAATTTGTATGGAAATGCAAAGGGCCAAGAATAGCAGTCAATCTTGAGGACAAAGAACAAAGCCTTCTGCTGCTAGATACTCAAAGCACTGCAAAGTTAGGATATTTAAAACAGTGTTGATGAACCAGTGGAACAGATTAAACAGAATCAGACCCACACATATAAGGTTGCTTGAATTATAGCGTAGGTGTAATGCAATGCAGAGGAGAAGATTCTTTTGTTGGATATAAAAGACATTTTCAGTAAATGGTGCTGGGTCAATTGAATGTCCATATGGAAAGAACAATGAATATTGTTCCTACTTCATATCGTACGTGTAAATAATTTTCAGGTGGATATAGAATGTGAAAAGTAAAAGTTTCTAGAATAAAACAAAGGCTAAAATTTTCTTTGATTTATAGTAGGCAAAGATGTCTTAAACAAGACTATAAACCACTATCATTGATAAATTAGATTATATTAAAGTTAGAACTTTCATTCATTCAGGTATGCCTGTAAAAGAGTAAAAGATCTAGCCATAGAGCTAGAAAGATACTTTTAATATATGTATTAAAAGTTTATATTAAAAGTTTATATTAAGTATATATTTAATATACAAATAGACATATATTTATCCAATAAAAGACATATTCATAGAATGTAAAGAACTATGTCAATAGAAGGTGACTTACAACCCAATAAAGAATAGGTGAAACTTAGATAGTCTTCACAAGAGAATTTCCAAATGCCAAAGAGGATATCATCAACATAAGAAATGTTCAAACCTGTAGAGAATATTTGTAACAATTTACTTGAGCCAAACTGATGACATTGCTGAGAAGCAAGATCTCAAGTGCTCCAGAGTGACAGGTTTTCAGTTTCTTTTATACATTTAGAATTAAGGAGGGAAGGTAAGGAAGATGACATGAAGGTGGGAGAAAGCAAGCCAGGGATTGGATTACAGGACAATTAACAAATTATGAGGGCAGTTATGCTTCCAAGGGGTCTGAAAAAGAGGCTTTTCAAAGGTGTGTCAACCTAGGTGCACAGAGACATGCCCAGGGCCTGCTTAAGGCAAAGATAAGCCTTTTACTAAAATTATATGCCTGACATGGCATGACTACCCACCATGACCTGCCCAGTTAGGAATTTATGATCAGATTACCTGATGAGGTTACTTTTGGTCACTGGACTCGTCAAATTTAGGATAGAGCTTCTTTCTCATCCACAATATGATAAGATGCTCAACATATTTACTACCAGAGAAATACAAAATAACTCAGAATAAGATATTAGTATATACCACCAAAATGTCTAAAATGGTTAAAAACTGAAAATATCAGCTGTTGTCAAGGATGCATAGAACTAGAACTTGCTCTCACACCACTGGAAGAAGGGTAAACTTGTGAAGCCATCTTAGACAACCATTTAGTATTATTTACTAAGTAATTCTCTTTCCAGCTATGTACCCAAGAGAGACACATGTGTATGTGGATCAGAAGATAAGAACAGGTTAGCATTGTTTGTGATAACCTAAGACAAGAAACAACCTAACTGTCTGTGAATAGCAGAATGGATGAACACATCATGGTATATTCACACAAAGTTTGAAGGCTTTTGGATGTCATGCGAAGTGATGGGACTTTAATTGTTAGGTAGGAGAGCACCACATAGAGGTCTTGAGCAGAACAAAGCTGTGCAGCAGGAAGTTGCATCTGGTAGTGCTAGGCAGAGAAGATATTTGCGTGTATTGGGATTCGGACAGTTTTTCTTTCCAAAGGTTTCATGTTTATAACTCTTTTCAATATGTAATCTGGAGTTATCCAGTGTTATCTTGAAATAGCTGTTTTCTTAACCAAAGTGATTTTGCGTCACTCAAGAAATCATACCTAACAATTTACACTATGCTCTAAATTTTACTCTATTGAACTTCTTGTTGCTTGCAAAGAACTCAACTGCTTAAAGTATCAAATTTATTTTTTAAAAGTAGACTGGAAGTGAATGTAGCTACATTTATTTTCAACTATAGACTTTACAGCAGAGGATTTTTTCCCTCTGTATGGTTTGATTGGCCGTTCTAGCTGAAGGAGTCATGGTTGTCAAGTTTCAGGGACAAAAAATGGAAATAACTTATGAAATGAAAAGCCAACTCCATTCACTTTGAAGTGCTTATTCAGTATGGAAGTCACCTGTTAGCCCAATTCTTAGGCTCCTTACCTACACTGCAACATTTACCTGGAGAATATTCTTTTAAAACAGGTCAGTGGTCATGTGTGAATGAGAAAGACAAGAGAAAAATCTAGATTTATATCACTATCAGGTATTCTTTATTATGTATATCACTGTATATTACATGCAAGAAAATCACAATACAACCTAAAGTGTTTATGTATTCTGGCACAACAAGAGTAATACAATTCGAAGTTTATATTTTTACATACAATTATCTTGAACAGTTAAATAGGAATAATGTAAAAATAATTCAGTGATATGCTCATTATTGGATGTACGAGTCAACGTTTTGATCTGCGCATGAGACCATTGTGATTTGGCAGGTTATTCTTTTGGAAGCTACCGCTGATTATCCTGTTCTACCTGGAAATGTGCACAACATATGAAATGATAGCTTAGTCTTTACTGAGCATGAAAATGTTTTTCAACAGTAAAAAAAAATAATTATGATGGGACCAACACACGAATTAAAACCAAAAATAAAAATCCAAAGGAAAAAACCTAAGGCAAAATTACTAGATCATGAAAATGAAAAGAAAGTTGTATATTTTTAAATGTCCCTTTTTGCGTGTTACCACAGCCAACAATATATTCATTTGTTTCTATTTTTCTAGCAGTGGTACATAGGTGAAATACTGTACAGATATTTAGGCGAATATTTTTGACTTATAGTTGTAAAGGCAGATGTGGGAGAATATCTGAAAATAAACACAGGCCACATGTTGTGCTCATTGTTAAATCTATTGATTTCATACTGTTTCGAAAGATGTACTTATTATGCTTTCATTGATTTAGATACAAAATCTGTAAAACATGAACTATTCTAGACCTTTTTTTAGGTTACTGGGATGGGCATTTCTACATGCTTTTAAGATATCTGACCACTGCAGAGAAGCTGAATCCATATGCAGAGCAGCAGATCTGTATTTTTCCTTCCATCCACAACACTTTCAAAGAAAATGATGGATTCAGCTATTCTCTTGGACCCCTAATGGGAGCCATTAGAATGACATCGATAGGTAGAGTTAATTGCTTATGTTAGGTTTGACTTTAAGTTATAGAAAAAGAAAGTAACATTCTGCTGCCATTTCTGTTGCTGGGGAAAAAGTAGTTTGTGGGCAAGAATCTGTTTAAAAATATTTGAACTAAGTCAACCACAGAGAATCTCAATGAAACATATTCTTTATAATATTTTCAAAAATCATGAAAACCTTATCAGTATTTTTTTAAACTAAGTATTTTAGTTACCTGAATTTCAAATGTAATTAAAAATATAAAACACAACTCTATTTTAATGGAAATTATCTTTGGAAAGCAAAAATGTGTCATTATTGTTACAAAAATTTAACGACAAATGACAGAGCACCTAATGTTTAGATTCACACTTTTTAAAACGTGTCTCTTTGCTACATTTTAATAGAGCAGATTTTTCTATTTCTTTTTTTTAAAGCTCCACTTGCAAAATGGTTTCTTTTTTTTTCATTTAACATAATAAAATGTAAATGACAAGATCACATGTCATTTTAAGTTTCCATAATTATTAAGTAGATTAAAAGGTCAGAAAATAAATTGCCAAAGGAAGGATGAGTTAGTGAAAACTGGCATTTCTTCTTTAATTCCCCCCAAATTAATGGGAATTTATATGCCTATATAAATATGTACATAAGTTTATATAAACTTGTATAAAGGGAAGATATATAAACTGCTATTTCTAATTCTTATTAAGTTAATAGGAATTTATATTCTGTTAGTAATAGAGCAGAATTTTTTTGATAGCAGTATTAAATTATAAATTGTAGCATTAAATTTTATGAATTTAGGATTTATGATCGTTCAGACTTTTCAGTGAAATTTATGTTTTGAGTAGAGATAATAATATAATTTGAAGTTCAAATTAAGATTTCAAAGAGAAGGTACAGTTGAAAGCATTTTCTAATTTTCATTTTATTTCCAGAGTATAAATGTAAATAATGAGTTTGCAAGTAATTTATTGATTATGAATTTTCAAATAAGGAGCTAAGACCTTGATAAATTTTATTGATTATTTTCTATTTTGATCACAATTACCATATAATTTCCAAGGCTCCATTTTGCTATGGGGTGGGTGTGTGTGTGTGTGTGTGTGTGTGTGTGTGTGTGTGACAGTTATTTTAAAATATACTATGTAATGCAAACACCTGAATGATAACAGAAACTTCAACCAAACTGGCCATTTAAAAAATCACAGGGTCCCCCGATTCTTGAGAGACTATTTCCAACACTCTGGGAAGTCACATGTTCATCAGGCCATGAACTAAGTAAATATGTTTGAGAACATGTACAGTACTATTCTTCAAATGAACGTAGATGCTCTTATGAGAAAACGCACATCTGAAAGTGTTATTGACTTTTTAGGTTTTCCATTATGGATTTTCTCAAATAGTGGGCACTCAAACTCATATTTGAATGTAAAAGTCTCTAATATTAAATAATGTTGATGTGAACTTCTTAGACTTTAAAATATTATAAAATACAGATACAGGTAAAAACTATTCTCTTTTAATATAATAGAGTCAAATTGACTTATGTTTGTAGATCCAACTAACATTAATTTCCTATTTTTACAACGATATCTGTGCATTATGCAAAAACAGAGTTAGAGGAAACATTGAGTTTTTTCCACTTATGTCACAGAGAGCATGGCTCTTACCAGACAGGTGACATTTACCGGGTTCCCCTCTTCTCTCCTGCAGCTCTGTATGGACTATAAGGTATCTTTTTCCTCCACAGTGTCTTTAATTGCTCAGTTTCCAGCTGTCTCTAAGTGAGAAGCTAGCCAATTAGAGAACAATCAGCATGATCACTTTAGTGATCTTCAAGATCAATGAGAAACTAACTGAATTGATTTCCCAACTTCTTTCTGGAAGCTTACTTTAAAAGAGATATATTTTTTTATGTGCCTATCCATGCATATGGACCGAGCTACATCCTGGTGCAGTTACCTTCAGTAGACTGGCCCAATTCTTAGATTTCACTGGAATTTTATTGCAGTGAACATTACTTAAAATGAATGGCACATCAATCATTATTAGGAATTATATTATGCCGTCTGGTTTATGAATTTGGTTATGATAAGATTCAGTTCATCTTAGAGGAGAAAGGAGTTCATAACAAACATGAAAAAAGGAATCATATAATCAGGATTATTTCCACCCCCCTCCCCCCACAATGGATGAAGTTTATTATCAATAAACAAACAAGTAAACAAATGAAAGTCATTGGGCAGTTGTTCACGTAAACACATTTTTCTTATTGTTGTTATTTTCTCCCAATTCACGTAGAAGGTATGTGATTGATTCATAGGCAGCAAGGGGATCCTAAGAACACTTGCCAGATTCTACAACTTATAATATTGATATTATAAATCCTGAAAATAGTCTAATGTTATTTGAACCTAATTTATATAGATGGTATAACTTACATGAAAAATACCCAGTTGGGTAAGAGACCTATTGGTTTTCTCCATTCCCTTGAGAAATAAGAGCAATGAATTTCCATAAAGCAAATGAGTTTCAAGTTAACACAGCAGTGATCAGTAGCAGCTTCCCACTGAGCCAGAGCACTGGGTGAGCCTGGGGGCAGATGGGAACAAATCATTTCACAGCCAAAGAGAGTAACAGGAAGGCCTTGTTATTTTTCTGTTTTCTGAACAGACCCCTGCAGAGGCAGGCAAAGGCAATAGGAATCAAGCTTACCACCTGCAGAGATGCAGGAGAACAAGAATAGGCTGGGTTTCTTGTACTAGTCAGGATATTGTGCATGGAATTCTGACTGATTCTAAAGTCAAAATGATGTAGAGAAGGAGGCCATTATTTGGTGAAATGGAGAGTGTAGGTTGCCCACCATGATGTCAAGCCATGAGCAAAACTTTGTATGTCTCCATTTTTTACTGTATTCAGGTGATGATGACCCCATACATGGTCATTTCAAAGGGAAGTATATTCCGCAGAGAACATAGAGGAGCATGTGTCTGTGATGACAAACATTCCAGGGAGAAGTGAAAAATCTTGACCAGCGACAACAAAAACCCCCACACAACCAACTAACTAACCAACCAACCAACAAAAAAACTTCAAAGAGTAAGCAAATAGTGGCTAGACATTCTGAAATTCACAACTGACTGCTTTATCCAATTGCTTTATAAATGGGAACTCTTCTCTTTTGGAAGTCTCTAGTAAGTGGACTCCTTAGACTGATGTCCACTGATTTCAAAGCATGTCTTGACCATGGCAAGAAAAGAGTCATACACACTGGTAGGAAGACGATAGAATTTAATCCTGCGTCTCAATGTTATGCCATATAATGGAAACCATGCAAAGTGCATTTTATTATTTTGAGAAGGTAAGAACTCTAATATGTCACTCAAAAAGCAATGGGATTGTCACAGGTTTACCTCTGGTCGAAGTTCCTTTGAGGGCTTTATCAAAACTGTGACTGGGAATATTAGTGGAAGTCAAATCTACTCAGGCCCTTGCATACTGGAAGAGGCAGCAGCTGATCTGTAGGCTTGATTATTTTGGTGTCACAGCAGTGTGGGCGGTGACATTGCAGCCGTATCTGAATACGGAATGTGAAAAGTATCTCTGCAACCCAGGAGCTCATCTCCGAAGGAAGCGGAGATAGGAGAGCCTATGAGACCTATGAATTTGCAGATATCATGTACTGTGCAGGCACTTCTGCCTCCTCAAAACAAGGGAAAATGATTGCTGTTCTCCTCAGAAGTTCGTCAGCTTTGTACTCCACCGTGGATGGTGAAATCACAGTCATCGGGTCAGACAAATGTCCTCTCCTTTCCCTTTTCTCTAGTATTTGTTGATTAAAATAGTTTTACTGTGCTCGAATTTATGAAGCTCACTCATGTTGTTCATCGTGTGTGACTGTTCAATTTTACCCAGGCTCGTAGGAGAATAGTTGTCCCTCTCTTTCTTTTTATATCTCCCTTGGTTTTTACAACTTCTCCTCTCATTTCCATTTGGTATTTTGTAATCCTGTGTAGTCACTGAGAATTTTCTAACATTAGTGGGTAATGCTAATTAAATCAAACATTTATGTATTTGAAGCAAAACAACAGAAATTTCTTTTAAGAGACTTGAAAGCAAATATGATAACCTGTTCTGAAGATTTAGATTCTTTCAAAAATCACATTTCCAGGTAAGAAGAATAAAGTTGTAGGCAATGCTTAAAACCCCCTTTTCCTGGAAGATTTTTGTTGCTAAATATTTCCATTCTAGTGCATGTCACAAAACTAAGATGAATTTTCCTCATTGCCTCTAAAAGGACTTCTGTGTTCCTTCTCTGAAATCCTAAAACAAACACATACTTTTCTTTGTAAACAATGTATGTATTACTAAGAATGGGATACTAAAATTGGAATTTAAATAATAAAGCTTTTTCTCAATTGCACTGGTTTAGATTTATGCACATGATTGTGGGCCGAGAAGCAAATTATATTTGATTCATGAAGTAGCTTTTAAGGACAAGAAATCATTGGGATGTGTAATCATTGAGATGCACAGGCAGAGGCAAATCCAGTTATTGCAAAATGGTGAGCATTCCTCTTCATGAGATATACTTAATATTACTATTCTCTCAAAACCTAAACTGAAGACACACCATCTGAAAAATGTAAACATATCTATGCTTACACTGAAGACTTGCTTACATAAAATATGATTAATATCAGACAATTTTTATACTAACATGAGATTGTTTTGCATTGTTTCCATGACTACAGAAGTTTTCTTGAAACAGCTGTAACTCTACTTCAACATGGCTGCTTGCACTCAAGTATGGTTTCAGTAGGTCTTGTTTCTGAGCCAATAGATGCTATAGAATCTTTGTAACTTTGAATGGATTGAATATATTTGAATATCTGCTCTATAAGACAGCAGAGCACTTTTTAGATCTAATCACTCTGTATAAAGAGTAATACTGCCAACTAAGTTCTCTGAGTGGCAGTGAAGTGTGATGCCAAATAACTCAAATAATAGAATCATAAAAATGAGTGGGTTCTCTCTTTCCTTCCTTACACTACGTTGGTTCTACTTGAGTTTTAACTCACTTTCCCGCCCCCCCCCAAAGAAATAATAAAACTTTTGCATCATCTCAGACCCAGTAGTACATTCTGGGAACATCTTAATATATTGCCATAGAATTTTGTTCTGTCTTCAAGAATATGGGGGTCTCTTTTGGATGTGAACGGAACAAATACTTCTAAGTTTCTGGAGTTTGGGAGAGAAGAGCTCACTCCTCCTGTACCATATGAGATCACAGGCCTGTCCTTTCTCAGTATGTGGTCTGGGGCATTGCTAAACATTAGTTCCCAAGTTGGTTGGCTATGAAATGCTAACTTGAAGCTCTCTCAAAATTCAGAGGCAGCAGCAACTCTCCCAATTTCCTCTGTAGCTTCATATAGTTTAATTCCAAGTGCAGATTTTCATGGAGTTCCCACTTACTACATGTAACGCAAAGTGAGTTGAAAAAGTATATTATTAAATTTGTATGAAATGTGTGATGGGAAGAATGCCAGAAAATTGATTTTTCTCTGAATACGTGCCCAGGGTCTAGAATCATCTTTTCATATATTTAAGTCGGGAGATGCTTTCAAAGGTTGATATATTTAATTTAATGATTTTCGAGCTCTTAAAATTTCTTTTAATTGCATATGCAGCTATTCAATGTTATTTGAAAAGTACTTTGTTATTATAGGATGCACTTTCAATTCTCCCTTAGCCCACTTTTCATGTTCCTAAAATCTCAATGACAATAGTCCTTATGTTTGTAACCTGAGTGCCTAGAATACAGTAATGGTTAAATTAAATTGAACTTTTCCCATCTGCTGCTCCCTTTAATAAATATTATGGCATTACATGACAAGAGCGTGAATATTTGCCACACACTATAGTACACTAAGTATGTGGTTTTGCTTAATTCTTCAACAGTTAGTAATGTATATAATTCTTTGAAGTTTTAGTATTTCAATTTCAGTAGAAAACAATGACTGTGGGTTGTAATTATTTCTAGTTAAATTTAACTGTCTCTCAGATGGATATCTCAAAGTTAGACCCTTTAATTGACTTGTCAATTTAGGCCCTAAAGTCCTAATGACGGGGTCTTAAATAATATCTGGATGCCACATTCTGTGACTATGAATCCTATAGCACCTCACATAGAGAAAATACAATGGTTAGGCCAAGGTACCGATGAAGGTCCACGTTTGTGCCCATCCCTTCTCCTAGCCCGAGCAATACGGCCTGTGAGAAAAAATTATGTTGAGGATCTAGGCAAGAATCTTGATGCTTCTACAATGGCAGTAAGGATTCTTTAAGACACCTATTTTCTGTTGGCGGATATTTCCATGAACGGGGTAGCGTTTCTGGCTGTATAGGCACAGCCACAGCAGTGGCATGTGTGGGCAGTGGAGGAGCCGAGAGGCTGAGGCTATCATGTCCTCTCAGTTTGCTTTGGCTAAGACTCTCTGAAGTTTGAGAAAACCCAAGAGGTAACAATAGCAGCTTCTGCAGTACTGTTAGCTGAAGCTAGAAGAATCGCTCATGGGCCACCTCATCTTGGTAATTGCCAGCATTACCAAAAGAACCTTGTTTTAGCTTTTGAACGTATAAATATATTTGGTTTCAGTAAGAACTTTGAATGCTTTGGGGGCTTTGTGATAAATGTGGTCAGGGAGAATCTTTTCTTTGCATCTCAGTTTTATTTCTCTAGGCTTTGTATCTGTGCTTCTGAATTTCAACTTTTGCTTAGATCCTGAAAGTACATTCTGAGAAAAGGCTGGAAGTAGAATTTTGTTAGCATCTTTTAGGTAATATTAAATAAGCTAAGTGTGCCATTTCAATAATGAAATTTGCAAGTGAATGAATGTCAGTTTTAGCAACACATGTCATATTATCTAAGGAAGTGACTATCCTCTTACCAACTCAAAGCTATTTTATTAAAGGGTTTATTTTTAAACTGCCAACTGACTATTTCAATGTTGAAAAGTATTTTCAATGGCTAAATTAAGAGTCCTGCTTCTTTTGATGGCACCGTTGGAATGCCATTCTATCATAGAAGATTCTGGTTGAAGAGCTTTCCGCCTTCCCAAGGAGATTACTCTCAGGCTTTTGTGCCAAGGGCTATCTGAGAGAGGTGGTTCCCAGTGAGA
>NW_006438073.1:718733-721622 GCF_000325575.1 Pteropus alecto | reverse complement strand
ACACACACACACACACACACACACACACACTCTGTCTCTCTCTCTCTCTCTCTCTCTCTCTCTCTTTCTCTCTCTCTCTCTCTTTCTCTTTCTCTCCAATGTTGATAGTTTTCATTTATGACTACAAATATGGGGCATTTGCTACATGGTAGGCCAAGCTTTTTATATACATTATTTCACTGGGTCCTGACCACAGCCCAATAAGATTACTATTACTGGCCCTACTTTTAATGCTAAGTAGCATCCTACTTTTGATGCTAAGAGAGCTTGAATATGTTACTCAAAGCCACAAAGCCAAAAAATACTAAAATGTGTGCTCAGATGTGGATCCAGATGACCCTGAAGCTCAAACTTTTAGCCTCTTCACTAAACTTTTATTTGACATCATCAAATTGTTAATGTGGATCCAGAATATTACAGCAAAAGGTTTAAAATGAAAGTGCGAGCAAATACCCAATGGGGGTATTGGCAATAAATTGACTCACTTTTGGCCCAGCTGTCTCATCTCCCCTCTTCTTTCCTTTCTAGTGATTGGCAAAGAAAGAAAAATGTAGGAGCAAAGTAACAGTGAAGGTCAAGACTAAAAGAGAAAGCACTGCCTACTTGGGATTAGAATCTCTACAGCACGTAATTAGATGAAGAAGTGAAACTTTCACTTCACATGTACAGTCTACATTACTGGGCCACCAGACTAGGAAGAGAGCCCATTCATATGGACAAGGGTGAAATAGGAAGGAAGAACAAAGCAGACCATTACATTTTCTTTATCTTTAGATTTTATAAGAAACTTGAGCTCATCTGGCCTACTCAAGGCTGCTACTTTTCATTTGCCACGGAATTGCAAGGTTGTTGTAGCAAATTTATGACAAAAAATGGTTTTGAATGGAAAATATTGAAAACACATTTATTATTTACTTTAGAATGTCTTAATAGAGAGCTGCCATTAGGCTGAAATAACAATTGTTGAAAAATGGCCTTATGAACAGCAAACAGCACTACCATGTCCCTTGAGAGAAATCATGTTATTATAGCCCACGAAAAACAAAATTTTCCTCCCCAGTAACTTGTATGCAAATATTTCATTTTCCCCTAGTGTGTATCATTTGAATTATCCCTTTTACTTGTGTGTGTGTATGTGTGTCTGTGTGTACACACACACACACACACAAATGTATTTATTTAACACTCTAAATCTTTTTAAGGCCCTGGTGTTAATTATTTCGATCAGAAAATGCAAAAAAAAATAATGCATATCAATTCTGGAATATAATATTTGAGAAATGGAGATTATTAGAGGCAAATACAAGACTTCACAGAAGAAAACATTAAACTACTTATCTTGGATTTTTTTTCTCATCCAATGGATACATGGGTTGGGTCTGTATAACTACAGCCAGTCAGATCTGAGACAGTAAATTCAGTTATTCTGATCCACAGCGTTTGCTTTCCTGAAATACTACCTTTGGATGTCTGATGTGTATTTGTGCCTTGTTAGGTTGAAGAACAAATACTAATTTGAGACTACTGAGAGCCTGTAGACTCAAGAATACTCTTATAAGGAAAGCTGGCACCAGTTTTATACTTATGTCTTCATGGATAACTGCAATGTACTTTATTCATTTAATCAATGCAGACAAAAGTTCAAAATGGAGAGCTTTTTGTCATTGGCCAGCTGACTTGACTGCCTTTATAGATCAAACAAAATGGGTGATTGCCAAACCTCTACTGTATTTTATACCGAAGAAAACCAGTCAAAGAGGAGAATTGTCTCAGAGAAACTACTTAGAAGACTGACATTTTACAAAAAAAAACTTGACATTTAGAAAAGATAAAATAGACCAACTTATTGGTGAAGATATTGTATAAACACAGTCTTCTGGAAAATATGCTTGAGTCATTGTTAATATTTCATGTCCAAGTAACTACACAGAATTGAAAAGCAGATCACTTATTTTTTTTCTTATGGTCATTTGAATCTTTCTGTTTTGAGATTAAGCTTATTAAATCCATATTTTTAAAAAGTTTAAACTGTTCTGAAGGTAAACAAAATCATCCGTCTATTTATCAGTCTGATTCAAAAAGCATAAGTATTCTGAACAGAGTTAACAAAGGAAAATAACATGTAAAGGGAGCATGCAGTATGAAAAAAAATCTATTGAGAAATGAAGGGTATATTTTAATGCTTGACTTCCTGCATGAAAAAATGACAAGTTCATTGACCCACTGTTACCTTTTGTGAACGCTTAGATGGCAGCAAGAGAACTGTAGTTAAAACAGGGAGAAAAACGAAAGCCTAAGAAGGGAAAAACCTCCCATCATGACTCTCAGGAAGCACTTGCTATGCACAAGAATCAACCTTTCTACAGCTGACGTATGACTGTGTTTCAGATTACCTTCCATGTTAATCTCTTCCCTCACAATAATGGAGCTAGGTAAGAAATGTCATTCTTTTAAAAAATACAAAACCAAGAAATAAAGGTGAAAATGATGTCTTAAGCAGGAGATAATTTTAAGGTTAACATTAAGGGTGAAAAGAAGAGCAAAATATTCCCTTACAGAAGACTAGAAAGTCTTGGATGTCCACACAAGGTGCTTTTATCAGAGGTAGCATTTACTTTACATGTACTGTGGTGAATTTAACAATCTATGGTTTTTCTTTGATGAGGCCATAAATATTTGCTTGAAATAAAGATTACATACAGTAGGTTTATCTCCCATGATGACCTCAGTTTACATACCATAGTCTGTTGCAGTCCCATTGGGCGTCTTCCTTGTGATTATGTGCACAAGCTGAACTAATTAGTGTGGTATAGTTATTCCCTTCCAAGGCTTAATTTAGTCTGGATGTCCCTCTATTATGCAGAGTGAAGTGGAGAGAGAGGAAAGAGT
>NW_006438073.1:710742-718681 GCF_000325575.1 Pteropus alecto | reverse complement strand
TGTCGATGACTCAGAGCAGGCACTTTCCATACATCCTTGCAGTGACCTGCTTCCACATAAGATGGTGGCTTCTAAGTTCAGTTGAGGGTCTGAATGGCATGAGACCCACTTAGGGCAATGGAGCAGTTTCTGCTTCTAGATTTTCTAGCTGAAAGACAAAAAGAAAGAACAAGGACAGTGAGTGTTTCAGATTGGGTTACAGCACACATTAATTGGGCATCTTCTGTGTGTCAGAACTATATTGAGAGCCTTTGCATATACCTTCTTCTGCAACCTTCAGAGTTTTTCCTAAATGTGAATATGCCTCTTAAAAGAGGGGTTTCCCAAAGTAGAGACCGATGTGATGATCAACAAAGACATGCATTCCGGACATCAGGCTACAGTGGGCCCCAAGGGGGCAGGTGGTTGTGCAGGCACAGGTAGCTCCATGTGCTTCATTAGAACTGGATGCCTTCATGGAGATCAGTCTCCCTCCAACAAAGGAACTAGGAAGCCAGGTGGTGGCCCGAGAGCAAATAGCTGCCTCAGAACCTCTACTGTCTGACCCTGCACTTCTGGATCCTGATTTGAAAGCCTTTAACAATAAGGTGAGGAGTCTTCTTTTCCAGGAGACTTCAGAAGCCTTGTCCCATAAGGAGGGTGCAGTGGGGACAGGGGAGAAAGGTAAGGGTGGGAAAAACATAAACTATTATGTCTCCTTTTGATATCCATGCTCAAATGTACCAGGCTCTCTTGAGGAATGAGGCTCACTCATTCAATTAGTCAGTTTTAAAACAGTAAAATGGGGAAGGAAGTAACTGTGACCTTTGGGTGGAGCTGCTTGGACCCCCGTTATGTGCCCCTTCTGCTGTTCTTGGGGCTGAACGTGTAATTGGAATCGATAATTTACATGCTTGTCCTGTGAATGCTCATACTGCCCAAGGGAGATGTTCTGATCTGGAAGAGCCACCTGTAGAGAGGTGACGGTGGGACGTGCGTATACCCGACCACAACTCAGCTTCTGGTTCCCTTCCGATATTATAGCCCTGTGTGGCCAGTGAAACATGCTGAAGGAATCTGGAGGCCCATGGAGGATAATTGTCAACTGAATTCAGTTTTTGCCCCTGCAGTTCGAGCTCTTCCAGACATTGTGACTATCACTGAATCAGTTGCCCATGATGGCACCCAGGACGCCATCTTAGACTTTGGTCATGCCTTTTCTCCATCCCTTTGGCACTCGAAGATTAAGATCCTTCACCTGGCTTAGCTTCCAAAAACATGGTTACTGTGCAGCCATGGTAATGTTGGATTCTTCTGCTTTTTGCCACCAGTGGGTGGGCCAAACCACAGAACAAGCGTCTCTTTTTTTTTTTTGCAAGTAACTTGTTTCTACTACATTAATGATATTACATCAACCAGCCCCAATAAAGTTAGCAGATGCTAACTCAGCATGAAGACCCAGGAGTGCTCATTAATTCTGATAAGATTCAGAGACCAGCCACCCAAGTCAAAATTTTGGGAGCACGTGAGCTACTGCTTAATAGTGGGTTCTAGAAACAGTAAAAAAAAAAAAAACGTTCTCTGTGTTACGACTCTCCAAGGCTGGAAAGACCGAAACTTAATTGCATAGTTGGGTTTTGGAGACAATACGTGCCTTATCTGTGTACCTGTTTTGTTGAGGCTACAGGTTAATCAGAAAATCTGCCAAATTTCACAAGAGACCTAAGCGACAGGCGACCCTGGAGGCAGTGCAACAGGCTGTCCCAACAGCCCAGCCCTGGGGCCCTTCGAACTACAGATTTCTGTTAGAAAAGGCAGCCTCCATCAGGGGTGGCCTTTGGCGCTTCCCTGACACCAATCCCGTCTTCAGCTGGGGAAGGGATACCTTCAACCTTGGAGGTGCGGGGACGGGGCATTGATTAACACGATCCTTATCTCTAAACGCCAACCCTGTAACGGGCAAAACAGTCACATGGTCCACTGAGACAAGCAGTCGCTCTGTCTGCCAGGCCAGTCTTCTGGGAGCATCACTTCGATCTGTACACCGTGGGATCAGAGACTCGCATGGGCTTGGCTGGCCCTTAGTTCCTCTATGTGCCTGCTGTTATCAAAGACAGCAGCTCCTAAACGTGAAGCCCTTGTCCATGTGAACATGCAAAGATAAGTGCAGTCTTGTTTCAGGTAAGCTCACACCAATTCCTATGACACCTGAGTGCCCTTGGGTTATGCCATGCATGGCTATCAAGGCTACAACTACTCGGTGACCATGCCCATATGGATTATCCAAATTAATGTAACAGTGATCAAAATTAAGTTTGTCAACAAACGCCAGATGGAGCCTGTCCCCTTCAAATGTATGTTTGCAAGTGGGACAGCGTGGGACACAGGATCTGTCTCCACTGGGCATGGGGTCTGCAATCTGGCTCATCTTTGGCCCCTGCAATTGTTGGCTATAATGCGGCTCCTTGGATCGCATCCCCTTTGTTAGGCCCCCAGGTAAGGAGGGCTGTCCTACCTGAGGGATACATGGATTCCTGTTTCCATACAGCAGTGTGAGTACTGTTCCCTGGCATCAGAGTGCACCTTCTAGAGGCAGGTCAGCACATTCTTGCTGACCGAGCTGAACTGCGAGTAACTATCTTTGACTCTGAGTTGTTTCTATAGTCACATAATCAGTTAAGAACCTTCACTGCTGACTGCATGAGGCCCATGGCGTGACCATTTTGTGATTGCTCGCTCCCTTTCCCAAGGGAGAAGGCTCGGTCTGCTTACTACAAAACATGCTGAACCCTTCGGTCTGGGCTCCTGAACTGCAGGGCCATCCATGATGTGCGTGGCAACAGTCTGGGCCCATTGTGTCACACCATGGGACATGTGGGCAAGGAAGCCAGCACTCCCCATGGCGATGCCCCTACTGTTTGCTGCGCCGTCAGTAGTAAACTGCTTTCTCCGGTCCATTGAGTCACATTGTTTATTCTTGGCACCCGTGGAGTCCTGGACAGCTGCCCTGCTTCCTTGCTGAGACCTCTTCTTTAGAAGCTTGTAACTTCCTGCCTCTTTTTAAGGCTAGTCTTCTTTCTTGACAGTAACCTCAGAATTGTTGTACGTTTCAGTAAACTTGACATTTGACATAGACACAATATTTTAAACTACCATCAGTTTTTCCAATTTCATCAATAGCTTTTAAGCTGTTATTTTCCCAAATAGTCCCCAAGCAAAACTCTTTGGGCTATTTTTTTTTTTTTTTTTGCCTATTTTGAAGAATAAAGTTTTGAAAATCTCTTAGATTCCAATTGAAGTTTATTTAAAGCACTTTTAATCTCTATGCAACAATCGAGAGGGAATTTAAGAGATTGTCCTTTCCAACTTCATCCATCTATAGAAGGAGGCAGAGGTCTTTGGAAGTGAAGGGACATGCCACACGGAATTGGTGAGGAAAGCTGGCTTAATATTTTTATTTTTGCTTTTTGCAGCCACTCTCTTTCATTTCCATTTTCTCTTTCCCATTTGTGATGCCATTTAAGTTGCAATTGAAGTCAATAACAGCCTTGGGTACTTTTGAAGCTGATCATAGTTTCTGTCAGTAATAGGCTTCGAAATCTCATTTGTTACAAAAAAACATAAAAGCAGAGCCACACAAAATACATTTGGGCTTGGGGACTCAGAGGCAAAGTTCTCCATTTACCTAAATCATAGGAACTTGTCCCTTCGTCCATGCTCATTGCCAGAATCGGACAAATTGGGGTGTATGTATAACAAGGGGTCAAATTTCAGTAAAGAATTCAAGGAGAGGTGAAATAATCTGATAGTTCAAAGGATCCAGACTCAATATGCCATATGCTTCCTCTTGCTTTTAATATGGGTTTATTTTTACAATACATTTTTTATCTCATAAAAGGAAGCTTTGGTGGTTACTTTTGATGTCCACTAGAAGATGCCTGCCCCCAGAGTCTGCATGGGGTAATCAGTCAGACCCAGAAATGAGTCTTAATTTGTTGCCAGTCGAAAAAGGCTGGGAACATCCTGCTTATGACGAGATCCCCTAAGTGTCTGGTGGCCTGGGATAACAAGCTCACCCAGTCGGTGGTCAGGTGACACCGGAATCTCTGTCCCCTAACTTCTGGACTTGTGTTCTTTTACAAGAAAGTTTGCGATTATTCAGCCTTTGGTACGCTTCTCACAGTTGAGTATAGATGACTTTTAAAAGAAAGCTATTTTTCTCAAGGATGATTCATTCAAAACAAAAGGATGTGTCAATTATAAGGCTTATTCTTAGCAATGTGTAGTTTAAGTCAGTGAAAACATATCTGAAAGCTACAGAGACTTTTTCCCCTTTAGGATTTTAACTAGAAAGTGGCAAGCTTCAAAACAAAGCAAAACAAGAGTGAAAACCCAAACAAAACACAGCCTGCTCTGTTTTCAGATATGAAGTTGCAGATCTTGTTTGTATTTAGACTACATATTTTAAATGAGTGAGAATAAGAGATCAACAATTTTAGAACACTGGTGACTGCCTGGAATTATGGTATGTTGCCATTTATTGCAGTAAAACACTGAATCGTGAATAGATTTGTGACTGAGACTGATGGTCTCCAGCGGGCTTTTTGAAGCTACTTAGTGAAACTTTCATTTTGTGAGATGTTACAAGGTATCCCTTGAAAACTTGGGCCTGTTCCCAGATAAGTTTGAGAACTTCAGCTTAAAAAACAAAATGCAAATATATAGTGATAGATATATGCAGTACACGCACACACAGTAGGACTTTTCAAAGCCTTAAAATGCTAACATACAGTATGAGTCCTCATGGCCAAAAATAAGATAGGCACTATTTCCTAACATCTGTCTAAAGTGCTATTTTTTTATTGATCCACATTAACACTTCACTATAGGAACTATATGAACCTGGTAGAATTTATGAAAACTAAAAACATCATTCGGAGAGTCATCTTCTTTGATTCCCTACATATCAAATCTCGACACCTGAGTTGAGCAACATCCCTGCCATGCAGGCAAAATGCCGATGCTTGAACATTTAAGGCTACTTTGACAAGGAAATTCTTGAATTTCAAAGCTTAGAAAGTTCTTTCTTTGGTTGTATTGAAATCCCTTTTCCTGTAGCTTCCACTCTTTGTCTTTAATGAGTAGAGTTGTATTAGATAAGTCGAATTCCTTACTCACTTCTCCTTAAGTATGTGAAGATAACTACCTTGTCTTGAGTTTTCTATTTCCTAGGGTAATCATGTGTTCTTATTTCAAACACTTGTCATATTGAAGAATTTTAATTCCCCTTCTTGGTTGCTCATCTCTGAATACTACCTAATTTGCTTATTTCATTTCTGAAGTCTATCGTCTGTTAAAATGGAGCTAACATTTTTTTGGTTCTAGACACTAGATTTCTGTTGATGTAGTCGAGCTATAATTGCTTAAGTTTTTGCCTACTCTTCTAGTATGTTTGGTTCATTTTCTTATTAGATTATTTGGCATTCCTCCATTGATCGAATGCTTAAGATGGGAATCAAAGTTTATAAATCTACCCGGTATACTATTATATCCAAAGCATAATTCAACATAGTATAGCATTACAGAAATTAACAAGAGCTTGTCAAATCTCCTGTTAAAAACACTATTGATAGGGGGTTTACTTGATTCCCTGTCCCACAATCCTCTAAGGAAAAAAAAAAACATTTTTAGTTTTGTCATAATTAATTCTTGGAGAATTTATCTTGCCTCCTAGAGATTACTGCTTCCTTTCTAAGTACTCTCAAAATACATTTTAATAATCTGATCTGGGTTCTAAAAACAATCAGTGCAAAGGTAAATATTCTGTGTGGTTTTCAGTTGCTACAAAGTTCCCATTAAAATTAAAACTCTTTCTTTCCCCTAGTTTTTTTAGGACTACTCCCATTACTCTTTGCTTCCGAAGTTATGATTTGTTTCATTAACTATGTTTCATTTAAAAGTTCTCTTAATGTTTTAAGATCACCAGGCGATTTGGCCTCATTCAGAGCTTCCCACCGATGAAGATCATTTTCTCTGAAAGAGAAACTTAAAATAAAAAATTATTTGAAGAACTGTACTTTCCTTGTCTTTTATTAATACTGTCTTATACTTTGCATCTGGCTAGCAGTACAGAAGAAAGCTTTCTTTTAAGAAATCAGTGTGATGTTTCCAAGGAGATTTAGACTAAAGTCAGGACACCTGGGTATAGCTCCAGATCTCAGGCATGACTTTAAAGACATCACAACTAATTTGGATCGCGACGTTTCTTCATCTGTTAAACATGGTTGGTCAGGTTAGGTTAGTGAGTCTCGGCTGAATTTTTTTGGGGGAGGGTGCAAAATCTGGAGACATTTTGACTGTCACAGCTAGGAGTGGATGGACCCTACTGACATCTAACAGGTAGAGGCCAGGGGTCTGCTAAACATCCTACAATGCACATCCCCCACAACATACATTATCTGGCCCAAAATGTCACTAGTGCCAAAGTTGAGAAGCCCTGAGTTAAATCAATCTTATGATGATTCCTTTGGCACCGTTATTTTATTCCTTTTCATTTTTCTTTACAAGAACTATAATTCAGTTTCTTGGGGAAAATGGGTGGGGAGAGGAGGTAAGAATAGTAAGGCCTCACTAAGTGGCTTGGACTAGCAATATTAGCCAGTTGCCTGGTGCTGTGCTGTGTGCTTTGCATGAACACTCATCCATCACATTCACATGAAAACTGTTAGCGACTGTAGTTATCATTGTTCTGATAGATGAGGAAATTAAAATATGGAGAATTTCAGAAACTTGCCCAGGACATTTTAGCTGGTCAGTGGTAGAATCTGGATAAATAAATGAGCCACCTAAGTTTTTAGAATTTTATATTATACCTGCTATTCTAATCTAAATATAAACTTTCCTTTTACCGGATGCATTTTTTTTAATTTAAATTACATATACTAGAGTTTATATCAAATATAATTATGACTTTTTCTTCAAAGTCACAAACATTGTCTTAAACTCCACTTGAAAACTAAGTATTTGAAAAGACTTTGCTGTCATCTTTTATATTTAGAATAAAAGCAGAGACAGATGAGTGCTAATCAGGGAGACCACGTCATAAATTATATAAATGTATAACCATATACATGAAACTAACACAAAAATCATAAAAAACGTTTCTGGTCCACAGTTTCCCTATTTATAGAATCAGGAGGTTTGAATTAGATGACAGTGGCGTTCCATTTCAGATCCAATATTCTAAGAACTGAGTATTTTGCATCTGCTCGATAAATCCAATTGCATTGTTGGGATTTAAATATTGATATTTACTTAATGATAGTCTAATCATTTGGAAGTTTATTTGTCCCATTGAATTTCTTAAATAACTATAAAAATTCTCAGTTACAGTGTGTGTTAACCAAACTGCAAACGTCCATTTGTAGCATTTTAGGGTTTTATGAATGACATGTATATATCTCTTCTATTTCCAAAGAGTAGCTCAAAGAAAACATTTTTTTAAAGTTGATGTTTTGAATTTGAATGAGCCCACATAAAACTATATTTGGGGTCTTATGAACATAAAGATGTTTAACTGGCTGAGAAGAAGAAAGAACAGCAAAAGTGAGATATTCTTGCTATGTTGGTTAAATAGGTGATTGCCTTGTCAAATATGTAGTGAACATGTTCCATTTTATATCTGATGGTCACTGCATTTTTTTATTGCCAAGGATTGTTTTGGTGTTATTAAAATGTTGAAGTTTAAGATATTTTTATTTCTTAATGTCATTTTCCATAGGCTTTGCTTTGTTGCTTTTTGATTTGATGTGCTAGAGGTACCTATTTCATCACACACACAAAAATTATTAATTTCTTATACTTTAAGGCACTTAGATGTACTATTTAGAAATTCTGGATCATATATATATTTATATATTATGTATTACATATTACACATTACATATTCTATATTATACAT
>NW_006438073.1:672247-710655 GCF_000325575.1 Pteropus alecto | reverse complement strand
TGGATCATTTATATATATATATGTGTGTATTTTTCTCTTAATCATAAAGATTTGATAATATAGGTAAAAAACAGACAGGGCTTGATAGATTTTATAGATTTCTATTATCCCCAGAATTTCTGGTGTCTATATGGTAAACAGAATAGTAAAAAGAATGAAGCTGATTTTGGACAAAAAATGTGCTCTGTGGATCAGTTCTTATTCCTTTCTTCCTTTTTCCTTCCTTCTTTCCTTCCTAATAGACACTATTTTACATATACAAATGGCCTGAATGACTTTTATATATATTCATTCTTATCCTGAAAGTGCCATTATTTTAAATTGTTATGAAACTTCTGATGTTATTTGATACTTGATGATTATTTTATATAAGATAGATAAATAAAGATTGACACCTTCCCAAACACTAACTCAGTAAGTGAGATGTTTTTCATGATAAATCAATACAAAATGGCAATTCACCTCTTAAGTTTAGCCAAATAGAAGGACATCTCATTTTAAATTTGTTTTTTTAAAGAAAAATATGTTGCTATATTTTATCAGTTAGTTACACTCATTAAGACAACAATCCCAAGAAAATGCTACAATAATGATATTAGTTCATCCAATCATTAAAACTCAGAGTCCCTAAAAGATCAGAAAATTCAGTCAGAAACAACTCAAGCTAATTCACGTATCAATGCCCACTGTACATTTCTGTTATACAGAATAACTTTCTGGTTGAACCGCCTTATGGGTGAGTTGAAAAAACTGAGTTTTTGCAAGATGAAGAGGTTTGCTCCTTCATATATTGGTCAGGCACAGAGTGACAGCTAGAACATTTACCTTACTCCCTGTCCCCTCTGGCACTACCACCCCACTAAGCTGCCTTCTCTAGTAGGACAAATGTGACTGCAGTTAAGATCATAAAGGTCAACTTATGAAAATATCAAATGAACCTCTCTGGCATGAATAAAAATTTTAACTTGTAAAAAAGCAAATGCTTTCCTTTAGTGAGAGTTATTATGACTTTAATGATGGCAAAAGATTTTAGTTCAAATAATTTGAGCCAGATAATGGTAATCAAAATCTTCATTATTAAATTTTTAATTCCTTATGTTATTCGTTAATCCATTCAAATGCTCTTCTTTACAACAGACACACAAATACACTATGAATACATCTAAGCAAACTTGCATAGAGACCTTACAATATTCAAACTATCAGTATACAAAGGCTAAAGTTTAGTTTTAAGAGCCACCACCGAGAATAGTGTACACTAGCCTGGAGGAACAGTAGGGCACATTGATTATGAGCCTACATTATAAGAGCAAATTCAACATGTTCATTTCTCAGCCATTATTTTTTAATTATGAACTTGAGCTAGTTAATTCCTTAAACATTGGTTTCCTCAACTGTAGAGTAGACATAATGACCCATACTTCCTGGGATTAAATAAGATACTGGACATAAACTGGTTACTAAATGTTATTACTAGTAATCTTAAAGCCAATTTTTTTCTGAGAATAAACTTATTTCCAATTAAAAAATAGTTTTTTTTCCTCCCAGCTACTTCATAGAAACATACCATATTCTGATATTTATAAAACTTTTTTTTTTTTTTAATTTTAAGCCAAGATATACTCTAGAATCACACATGCATAAAGAGGTACATCTATACTCTACATGTGTGTGTGTACATGCACACACACACTTATAACTGGAACTATTTTCTTTTTAAAATATAGAATTGAAAGAAGAGCCATTTTGGTTTTCTTTACAAAATGTGGTCAAGCTCTGTAATTTTGGGAGATATTCTCACTTGGGGCTTTTGTCATGGAATTGAAATGATTTCCTTCTCAAATTAGCTCTCCACAGATGTCTTGTAAAAAAAAAAAAACAAGATCCAG
The DNA here is from genome assembly GCF_000325575.1 of Pteropus alecto. Classification (NCBI taxonomy): domain Eukaryota; kingdom Metazoa; phylum Chordata; class Mammalia; order Chiroptera; family Pteropodidae; genus Pteropus; species Pteropus alecto. Next base: position 708,766 of record NW_006438073.1, on the reverse strand, counting down.
TTTTTGAGGGTGATATTGTTGATTTTAAAAATCAGGCTTCTGCTTTTTAGTTTAGCTGATGATAGTATAGTTTTATAGTTAGTACAAATGCAAAGTATCTCCTAATTTCTTGACCTGTTACTTTGATTGATACGTAAAGAAAGTGCTTTAAAAATCGTAACCAAAGGGTTTGAGAATGGACTTGCCATATTAATGAGAAGGAGTTAGCAGGTGGTGCTGTGTTAGCTTTATCATTATTGTATTACTTTCTCCTATGAATCTCACTGATAGGCATATTAAAAGTTAAGGCCTTCTCCAAGAATAACTACATTATTTTGCTAAACACAAGGTTCATTCAGTAAAAAAAACTTTATATCAATCAGCTTCACAGAAATGATTACCCACGTTAGACAATACAGTAACTTCGGTAGTGTTTGGATAAAATTATAGTTTAAATCAGAGTTTTCAGTTTAGTGTTTTATTCAAAATGCAGATTCTTGGACCATACTGTGACCCAGTGAACCAGAATTTCTTAGAAAAGTTCTTCAGAACTTACATTTTTCTGAAGCTCATTATAAAGCTTGAGAAACTCTGGCTGAGACCATACAATTATAGTTGGGTACAAGATGGCATTATGTGGGAATGCAGAGGAAAGCTTTGGATTAATATTAGAAGCCTGGATGTTTTTATGTGAGTTCTGCCTCTTAATGGTGGTTTGATCTTATTAATCATTTAACCTCTTTACACATTATAAAATTATATTTACCCATCAGGGTTGTTATAGGAAGCCGATGTGGTCATGCACACGAACATACTTTTTAATCTGTATGCTGTGATGCAAATGTAAGATAGCATTATTATAGTTATAGTTAACACAGATCTTAAATAATCATCCAACTATTCTAATGAAGTTGTTTCTTTCCTATGTAATGTTAAACATTTGAAAAATAATCTAGGTGTCAAAGCAGAAAATGCATTATGAAATGCGATCAGGGTGGAAACCAAGCAGTAAAGATCAGCATCTCCAGTCTGAGTTGGACTGAGTAGATCTGAACATGTGGGGAGTGTTTTCAGGCAAAGTGGAGTCCAATAATGCAATAGTGGAACACTATGTGCATAGAAGAATTAAACTGCCTTGAGAACACATGGAAAATGAATGCCTATGCCTGAGTCTACGTCACAAAAATCTAGTAGCCATAAAGATGATCGGTTGAAAAATCAGGCGTGAAGTGCTACAGCTGGAGCAGCAGCTGAGTTCTGGAATGCACAAAAGAACACGGGACCATTTTTTCCCTCATACTTAGGGCCCTGAGTCCAGTTCTTGGCTTCCTCATCAATAGTCTTTGTTAAAACCAAATGATAAGACAGTACAAGTGTGAGAAGTTGTTTGGAAAGTATAACTTCTGATCAGAGGACTAAAGGCTAGAGAAGAGAAAATAAAGAACCCCTCTTGTGAGTATTTTCTAGTTTCTGAAGGGCGAGCCTGAAATAACGTCAGTGTTATTCAGTCATTTAGGTTGCCAATCAGTTGTACAAAAAAGGGGTTATTGCCACCACCCTTCGTAACTCCTGAAATATCATGAGCCTTCTGATCATTTGGTCAGTCAACAGATATTTCCGGACTACTTTGTATTGTGCCAGACACTGCATTAGGTAGATACTGGAGGCATCCCTTGGGAAGCTATGGCTTGCCTGTCTCATGCATCGTATGCCTCTGGTATGGTGAGCAAAGGTGGCCATAGTTCCTTCCCTCCCTGTATCCACACCCCCTTTACAATGTGACAGCAGCTACTATCATCAATAGATGGAGTCTATTTTCCACCCTTTGAATATGGAACCTGGCCCACCATTCAAACATGCCTAGCTAACGAACAAACTGGAAGATGAGGATCCATGTGTAGCTGGCCTTTCTTGCTGTGGTTATCCTAGATCAGTTAGTTGAAAGCTGATCTGGAAGCTGCTGCTGACCACAGAGTGAGCCCAGCTCAGACGGGAAGAACTTTCCAGTCCAAATTACTAAACTATAGAATCACAAACTAAAAAGTGGTTGCTTTAAGCTACTAAATTTTGGAATGACTTGTTACACAGCAATGACGGAGTAGGCTTTAACTATATAAGCATGATCCAAAGTTAATTTTGGGCACCATATTTTCTCAGAGGGCTTATCAAATTACCTTGATAACTGCCAAATCTCCACTCCACTTTGCGCTGTATGGACATGGTCTCAGTGTACAGCTGTCAGAATACAGACACCCTGGGAAGGTTTGATATTGGATCTCTGATCTGCAGAATATGAAGTTGACTAATGTGCTTGAGATGTGACATATATAGTATACTATATTTCTTGGAGAAAACACAAATACATAGGCAGGACATAAACACCTACAACAATACAAACTTCAAGCAAACAGTTAAAAACTTAATGCCAATCCAATTAGCTTTGTTTCCTAGCATGATGGCTCATGATGTTCAATAACAACAACAAACAAACTGTTCATCATATTCTGAATTTGCACAACTCATCAACTATGTCCTATAGACACAGCTGTAAAGCCTCTGATTGTTCCTTCAGATAATTTTCTTATTTTGATATATTTTTGAAACTATGAGCAAAGGCTCATGTATTGTTCCAGATGTGTGCGTGTGTAACTGCCTTGATTCTAACGATCACATTAGTGGAAATTAGCAAAAGGATCTTTGATTTATCTTAATTTTCAAATATGTCAGAGTGTCTTTTCCTCTCTTCCTGGCAGCCACGCTTCTTTGTCCAGCTCTCCCAGCTGGGCATTTTGGGAAAGCAGCCAATGCCGGGGCTAATGTGTTTCTGCTGTTATCTGACACCGATGCTGCTTCACAGAGGCAGCAATGAAGATAAGCCCTAATTGGATGTATTTTTAAAGCAAACCTTTTAGTTACTTAGAACAGAGATTCCCTGATTAGCTTCCTTTCTTCCCTCTCTGGCTGTGCAAGAACCACACTAATGTGAAAATGCTGAATTTGGAAGGAAGTCAAGGACACTGTCGGGGACAACTGAAGGACAATCATGCTGAACTCAGAAACGCTCCAGCAGACAGGCTGGAAGCTGTATTTCCAGGAGAGAGCAAGGTGAATTAAGGATGCTCAGAGAATGTGACAAGAGACCAGGTTACACTACCTACTGCCACACCCTAACGTGCCTGGAAGGAAAGGGAAGATATGGGTGGGCACTGAAGGGGAAGGAACCAGGACTTTATAATGGAGCCACCACATGCTCCAGCCGAAGTATTTTGCTTCAATGCAAAGTATTTTAACCTTAGTTCAGAAGCGGGGTTTTTAAATTGCATTTTTTTTTTTTTTTTTTTTACTATATTATCCTCAGATTGGACTAAATCTATTTAAATCCCCACCCTCTTAAAGTTATGAGCTTTTGATAGTTGCTGAGAAGAGCTGCTTAGTAAAAGGAGCAGGTTTAGAGGACTTGATGTGGAAAAAAATAAAGTAGGATAGAAAAACATGTCTTTCTGGCTTTTATTTCTGAAATGGGTTTTGGACTGAGACATAATAAGTGAATTTCCCTTTGCTTGGAAGTGGGTCGGCCACCATGACCTCATGTTCTCTAGGGGGTGCGAGTTCCCGTGTTCATTTTAGCATTATTATCAGGGCTATGAGGGTTAATGCCCGCTATGGGCCACATTAGTTGTGTGGTCAATTAGAAAGGGTGAGTCTGGGCTGGGCTGAGTGGCGGTAATGGGGTAACAGGGGGCAGGGAGGTGGGGCATGATGGAGAGACAACAGAGAGGAAGCAGCTGCACTCTGTCGTAGCTAATTCTCTCTCTGGCTCCTTGACTTCATTTCCTAGTCATTTTTATGGGACCATTTGTCCCCATAAGACTACCCTCTGTCCTAGGAAATTTATCTAAGGTTATGACTCAAGAATTTACTGCACAAGTAGTTTGAATTTGAGTTCTGTGTTTTAAATTACAAAGGCTATAATTTTTGGATACTGGCACCATTATTTGAAAGTTTACTTAAGGTAATATTAATAATTAAGTGATATATTTGCTATACTTTACAGATCATACTCCAAATTTTGCAAACCAATGACTTAACAAGGCAATAGGAACTTAGAGAAAGGTTTTCCTCTTTCTTCCTTTTTGATGTCTTGTGCAATTATAATAGTGTGTGTAAATCTTGAATCTTTCACACAAGCCCTCATCTATACTCTTCTGCACATAGGAATGCATCTTCTATCAAATTGTCACTCCTCACGGTATTAGCCCCAACTGCTATGATAACTGTTATAACACTAATTTAGTTCTAGTAAGTAATATATTTGACGTTTACTCTCGAATTCATGTATAAAAATTTACAAGCCAATGGTTTTAATCAAATTTGGATTGGCCATTTTTTGTCTTTTCTCTTTTGCTATCACACTGATTTGCTGAGAATATCTTGTATCCTTCACCACAGTCAGCAAAGTGCTGACCCTTTCTCTTTAACCACAGAACCAGAGCAAGACTGGCTTTTGACAAGTGACAGGGATGTTGGAGTGGCATGCATAAAATACATAACTTGCTGGGAAAAACGAGAAGAATTCTAGATCAGGATCACTCTCAAAATATGCTAAGCCATTAATTTTGCAAAGAAGAAAAGTCTGTGAAGATAGTGATTTTCAGAAGCTTTACAGATTTCTAGTTGGCGTATCTCTAAATCTAAATGAATACATACAAATATGTAGAGCTCAGTTTACGTAATAAACACCTCTCTGGCACTATGTTCACAATTTGCTCTCTTCCTCTTTTATCTGATCTCCTAATGGATTAAAATCTTGGATTGGTGCAAAGCTCTATCATCATTATGACATCCTCAACAGGTATACCCAGTTCTAGAAGCTGCCTACCTGGTGGTTAGTCCTATCCACTGTATGGGCCGTGGAGGGGTGGTCTCTAGTGTTCTGACGAATTCGAGTGGAGTTTTGCTGCTCAATGGCGGAGGAAGTTGGGATACAGAACTCTCTGAAGCATCGTTTGAAGTTTTCGTCCAGAAATGCATAAAGGACTGGGTTCAAGCAGCTGTTTGTGTAACCAAGAGCAATGCAGAAATGCCAGGATACAGTCTGAAAGGTAGTTTCTGGGATTGTTATCAAGGCTTTAATGATGACGTAAATGTGAATGGGAGTCCAGCAGACAATGAACACAGCTACAACCACCAGCACCATCCTGGTGATTCTCCGCAGGTTCCTGTCCTTTTCTTTGGAGCCAGAGAGCATACGGACACTCTTGAGACGTAAGATCATCAGTCCATAGCACACTGTAATGATGAGGACAGGCATGATGAAGGCAAAGATGAAAACACAGATTTTCAGCAGGTTTTCCCAATACCAGGTTGGGTGAGAGAATGTTAGTGTGCAATCTATGGAACCTAGATGAAAAGAATTATAAGGAAGAATTAGCAGCAACATTAATTATGTCATTAGGGATTAACACTGCTGTTTTGCTTACTAATTTATAGCCTTGACCTAAGTACATAGGCCAGCAAAGAAAGATTTAAAGAAACTGTAGGAGAAACTCAGCTCTCTGTTGATATTCAGGGAGAGCTAGTTTTATTTTATTTTTTTAAATATCTCATTTTGCTGTCCACTTTGATTGTATTAAGCTTTCATGCAGTCAACAATTATGAACCTCTCACTATGAGCTACTTCCCCTATGGGGTCTATGTTGATATAAAAAAATATAATCATGGTCCAAAGTCTACAAGACGTTTCAGCTAATGGATGTTTTCACTTCACTTTTTGATGGGTAAGGTTCATCATTCTGCTATGAGGTCTGGAAATATAAATTTGCCACATAGGCAGCCACATTAAATTGTGAAACAAGCCTCCACTTAATGTTTTTGGGTTTAAGCTCTAATTATTCTTGGGAGAGCTATGTTCTTATTTTCCCATCATTTTGATGAACAGCAGAGAAATCAGGAACTAACAGATTATATTCTCTTTAAAATGTTTAGCAAGATTAAAATTATAGGGAAAAAATTCCTATTTCAAAATATTCAAAGGCATTTTGCCATGAAGAATCATTAAAATTACAGTTCAACTAAGACATCGGAGCACACCATAAATTCTGCTTGGCTCCTGACTTCACCAACACATTGATCCATAAACTCTCCACCCTCAGGGCTGCAGCATTGCTCACCATGCCTGTATTTGGTCGTTGCCATGAACATTACAGGTAGACCAATGGCCGAGGAGAGGATCCAGTTACAGACGTTGATGATTTTGGCATTGCGGGGAGTACGGAAATCCAGGGCCTTGACCGGATGACAGACTGCGATGTAGCGATCGACACTCATGGTACAGAGGGTGAATATGCTGGTGAACATATTATAGTAATCTATGGAGATCACTATCTTGCAGAGGATGGTTCCAAACGGCCATGTTCCCATTAGATAATTGACACTCTGGAACGGCAGGGTACTGGTCGCTAAGGCATCTGCCAGAGCAAGGTTGAAGATATAGATGTTGGTGGCAGTCTTCATTTTGGTGTATCTAAGAGATGAAGGAGGAGCAGCAGAAAAGTCAGGAAAAGACAGCAGTGTGAAATATTGATGCGCTTTCAATAATAAAATAAATGCAAGGATTAGTGGAAAGCATTTAAGATTAGATGTGGAAGAACTCTTTCTAGTACTAGAGTGGCTATTTATAATCATGTGCCTATGGGCTGAATATGTAATTTCTCTACCTATCAGTTTTCTTATCCATAAAATAGTTATAACAATAGCTGCCCTACTGAGTTTTTATTTATTTGTTTGTGCCAGGCACGGTGATAGGTGTAATAAGCACAGGGAATGCTCAGTCAAGTATCCAGATGCTGGATAATAAGTTATATTAATTCCAAACACATTAAAAATCAGATATGTAGTTAAAATTGTGGAGCAATGTAACCGTGAAAGGGTACGTATGTATATGTATGTATACATATACATGCACACACACACACACACACACACACACACATACAGGTCGTTAAGGGGGCACAGAGATGAAGAAAAGGGACTAGAAGGGGTAACATAAGGAAAGAAGGAAGGCATTCTGGGAGCGTAGATGCACAAGTTGGTAGGAGAAGGTCACTCCAGGAAGAGAGAATCCAAACACGGATAGAGAATTGAAATGGCATGAGGTGTGTTTGGTCCTGCTAAAGGGTGAAATCTCACCTGGGAGTGACAATAAATCTGATGGAGGAAGAATACAGAGGCCAGTTCATAGAGGCACTTGTATGCCATGGTCAGAAGATTAGACTATCCAAACCGTGATGGGGAAGCTATGGTTGTTTGTTTTGTTTTTATTGTTTAATAGCTTTACTGAGGTGTATAATTAAAGTGCATGATTTAATAAGTTTTGACATATGTACACATTTATGAGACCATCATCATACTCAAGATCAGAGATTAGTAAACTACGGCCTTCAGACTCAATTGGGTTGCTGCCTGTTTTTGTAGATACTTGTATTGGGACACATTCACACCCACTTAATTACTTATTGTCTATCAGCAGTTTTGATGATATAACGGCAGTGTTGAGTAGTTGTGACTAAGACCTTACTGTCTGCAATGCCTGAAATATTTACTACCTTGCTCTTTACAGGAAAAAAAAAGCCAGCTCTTGATCAGGATAACAAATATGTCAATCACCCTAAAAGTTTCCTCATGCAGCTCTTTAGTCTTTGCATTTGCCCTCCCCTCTCCACCTTGTCCCCACCCCCACTGTTCCCTGGGCAGTCACTAATCTTGATTTGTTCTCTGTAATTATAGATCAGTTTGCATTTTCTAAAATTTTATATAAATAGATTTATTCAGTATGTCCTCTATTTTACATAGCTTCTTTCACTTGGCATAATTATTTTGAGATTTTGAGACTCATCCACATTGTTGCATGTTTCAATAATTCATTTTTTTTATTGCTGCCATACTGAGTGGTATTCTATTGTATGAATATGCTGTAACTTGTTTACCTATTCATCCATTAATAAAAATTAGGTCACATCCTGTTTTTAGATATTATAAATTAGGTGTAATGAATATTCATATACAAGGCTTTGCATGGACATATATTTTTCTTTCTCCTTGGTAAGTGTCTAGAAGTGTTCTATGTCTTTAAAGCTGTAGAAATTAGAACTACCCAGTGGAATAGACAAGCAGGTACTGACAACACTAATAAATTTTATCTCATGGTAGAAGAACATATTGTAAATGTATCATCAAATTGTCAAACACGTTTGACATTCTGCATCTACTTATGCTAATTCTAGTAATGGTGCCTCAGTTTCCCTCTAGGAACCACTCATTTCCCACTCCCAGTCCATCTGCTTTGCAGTGGGCTCCATTACCAGTTCAGGGCATAAAGATGTAAAGCGACCAGGACCATGGAGAATGGTTAGCAATGTTTCAATGTCTCACGTTTCACCTAGAGTCAATGGGATTATTTGGGGACTTCTGGGGAAAGAGAACATTATTTTTCCCATAGGACTCAAACCTGAGAGCATGTAAAGAATGTAGTTGCTGGAAGAGCCTGTCTGAAAATGGATCCAACCCAAAGAGTGTAGATTTGACCGAGTGAGAGAGAAACCTGTACTTGATGCCAGGTCTTTCCTGGATTTTTATTACATGGCACAATACATTCTTTTTAATCTACGGTTATATTCCCTGTTTTTCAGTCACATGATGTTAAGAGTCTAACAACCAAGATGGCTGTTGGTTGGAGGAGATAGTATTACAGACTCATTTGCTTAGGGCCTTAAACCAGTGCTGCAGGAGAGTTTATTTGGTTTCAATAAGCCAAGAAGCTGAGTTATAAAGGAGGATTTCATAAACCCCCTCAGGTCTAATATGCTTGATCTGTTTCTTAACTTCAAATATTCTGGTGCCTGATTTAGTCTAATTGTAGAAGTTACATAACTGCTAGAAAGGCTCCTCCTTTTCAGATTTGGACTTTTTTTGACTTGCTTTAGACGTTTCACTTAAAGGAGTTTAAAGGGAAAAGGTAGAGAGAGCCATTTAACTTAATGAGATAAACCAATTTGCTTTTTGTAAGGACTCTAAATGGGGCAAACATAAAAAGATAATTTAGACAAGACCCTCCAAAGTACAAAAACAAAATGAAAAATGTGATTTTCAAAATTTTAGAGTAACTGACCTTGAGGCTCAAGAAGTTTAAAAAATTTTGATGTTGTTTATAAGCAGAAATTTCTCCCCCACTGCAGAATAAAATCACTTTTTCTAGGTACGCCACTGATTATAGACTGGTGTGATGTAAAGGCCCACTCAACTGCATTTGTCACTTTCCCACCCCAGGGAACTTCCGTTTCACATCTCCTCTCTAATAGAGTGTTTTATGTTAAATAATCAGGTTCTTTACTGTCAGGTTTATGACTCATCATACTTCTAACCTTTTCATCAGGCTCATCCTAACAGTAGATACTTACTGATGTATGTTTATTTCAGTTAAAAAAACAAAATCATTTCTTCTCCCAGAATGAGATGTTTGTGAAACAAAATTAGCTTAAGATTCTACATCAGAAAAGGAAAAGTGAATATTTATCTATAAAAGCTGTTTCAATTTTATTTATCTATAAAAGCTGTTCCTGTAAAACAGCATTTTACAGGAACAATGCTGTTTAATTATTCTCAGTTTATACAAAGAGTCTTCTAAAGAGAACCAGTATTCTTATCCCAATTACTCACACTTTGAATCACAGTAACATAGAGGGTTCAGCAATCTCCTAAATATGTAAAAGAGGCTTATACAAAAGTAGAGGTTTGAGAATTCAAATTGCTTCTAGTGTTATCTCCTAACACTATAATCTAAAGGGACAGTCGAATCAGAGAAGAAGCCAGGCAGTCCAGCAAACGTGAGCTTTTCATTCTGTTCTGTTCTGGTGCAATGGTATGTAAGTTGCTCCAGAAAAAGTTCCATGAACCACCGGAGTTGTAGGAGTCGTAGGAATATGCAAAGCAGAGCTAGCAAACATGCCAAAGAGGGAGCTGAAGAAAGCATTATTTTTGTTATTCAGTTTACCCGAGTTGGTATGAATAGAACATTTAGATATTAACACAGAATCCTTTTTCCATCCTTTATACCTATTACTTATTTCTTGCTGTGCCATGAATGAGGTTAGTAGCAAAGTGGGCCTAGGGAAATGGGAAGGATGTTTAGTACGTCCTTGGAATATCTCCCTTAGACTCACAGAGCGGTCTTGACATTGACTGGTCCTGCTTTGTCCACTGAGTTGGGGTTTTTCCTATAGTCAGTGGCCCAAGATATTATTTTCTTTCTAATGACTCCATTGAAATTTTCTTAGTATGTATTTATTTAAGTTCATTCTGGGTGATTGAGGAGTTTATTTGATGTATGAATCCAAATGAATCACTATGCAATTATTATTATTATTTTAAAATTTATTCTGAGAACCTTGGCTCGTTAGAGTGATTACATGGAGCTTCTAAATGCTGTGTTGGGGAATTCCAAATTCTGGGTTCCATACACACCTTTTATTTATAAAGGTCCTTCCTTTTTTGAGGTTATGAAATAATTCCTATCCATCTTCAGACTGATTCGTCATGCCATTTTCCCAACTATTACCACTTACCAAAACATCATTAATTTTAACCAACTTGCCCTAAATGAAGCCATACCAAAAACTCATGCATACTGATGGGCTTTGAAAACATTTTTTTGTTATTTTGTTTTTAAGTTAATTCTTGAAGTGATGACTCTATCTCTGTCCAGAAATAAAACTGACCAAGGGAGCTGGAAAAGAGGAAGAGCACATTCCAGAACACAGCTTGTCAGTTCTCTACCTCGTCTCGCCCTTCACGTTTCTCAACCACCTTTTCTAGGAGTTCGCAACAGAGCCTTGGGGTGTACAGAAGACTTTGCCTCTTTTCGGGCTGATTTCTGTGTCTGCACGTTTTTATCAAACGAAGTTTTTCTTCTTTTTTCTCTCTTTTGCTCATATCAGTGAAGAAAAAAAGCCAGCTAATTTAGTAAGGATTCAATGAGCATCTTTTATATATGTTGAGGGTCCCAGGTCTGGCTGTGATCCAGGCTCGCGGCTAGGGATAGGACTCTGGATTTAAAATGTTACATTAATATAGAAGAGTGCCTGTGCCTAGCTTATGTAAGTGTGACTCAGCTTATTGTTTATTACGCATATGTGGCAGAATGCCACTATTGTTCTCTGACGTGTATGAAGCCCATGCGATCCCCTAGCACAGAAGCTTGTGCTCCCCTCAATAAAGCTGGCACCTGCCATTTCGTTCTCATGTCAGCTCCTCGTGTGTTCTTTCAACTGGGCGTCTCACCACCGAAACCTTCCCTTCTTGATCAGCTCAGCACTGACATATGTTCAGCACTGTGCTTGGAAAGATACCTTTTTTTTTGCATCTGCCATGACTTTTATGTCCACTTGCTCCCATGTAAAGAAATCTACATTTTTAATGGAGAGAAAAATGCCCCAGAGTGTCATCTTTTAATATCCATGATTAATTGGATAAATCCAACAACATAAAGGTGCTTGTCCTACATTTCAGATTGTTATTTAGATTAAGAAAGTTATAAGTACTTACTTGAATTTTGCCTTTATTATCCACTCCATCCTGATATCCTAGGCAAGCATGTGTGTGTGTGTACATGTTTGTGTATGCGTGTATGTGTGAGAGGGAGGGAGGGAGAGAGAGAGAGAGAGAGAGAGAGAGAGAGAGAGAGAGAGAGAGAGAGCGCGAGCGCACAACAAAAATCAAAATAAAATCCAGTGATAATTCATTAGGTATTAACACAGAAAGAGACCACATATCAGTTGGTTATTTTCTGTCATGTTTGCCATTTGCTTAGTAAATGAGGGAACAAAGGATTTCTCACTTTGCTATAAAATGTTCTAAAACATTTCATTTACATTTTTTTCAAAGTGGTTTCATGTGGTCAGTGATAAAATTTCCAGTGAACTTATACTAGCAAAGGAAAGAGTAGTAACCTCAGACCTGAGTGCGATAGGCAGGAAAGTAACTATTCCTTGCCAGTTTGCCTCAAAAGAGAAGACAGAGAGAGGCTTATAGGAAATTAAACCAAGATGCACCTCCGTCCAGTGGTCAGCCGGCTCTTTCTGTCTCTGTGTAGCCAGAGTTTAATGACATCAGAGTCTTTTGGGTTAAGTGTTGCTCTTTCTTCATCCACACTCATTTCATTTTTTTTTGTTGTTCTCTCTTTATATTCTCCTAATTTCTTTCACCTCCATGTCCCTTTAATAGGAATTCATGAGAAGAGCATCTTTCAGACAGAACAAGGAAAAATTCCGCTCTCCTGAAGAAACAGATGAACTTTGTAAAAAGAAAATGTGAAATGAATAAATGATCGTACTTTCATGTTTTTATTTGCTGCCAGGGAAGCTCAGAGTAAATTTATGTCTCCTCTTAAGAATCGTGTAGAATTCTGATGGCATTAGTATCGAACATATGTCTATAGTACTAATTTCCCTGCTAATCTCATTATTTTCTTCTCTTTTGGTTACCTATTTCCCTATTTTCTTCTTTACCTCTTGCATTTTATTTTATGCATTTTCGTAAGGCTCTTTAAATCCTCTTTTTGGAATTGTAAACTGAGGTGGAGGACAGAGTGAGAATACGTTCATGCTCCACTCCTCTGGGTGAAGGATTGGAAATGAAAAGGGGGGGTGCTTTAATTATGGACAAGAGACTTCCCTTAACCATTTTCAGATTACGCTTTTTGGAAGTGTTTACTTCTTGCTTTATTTTGATCATTTTACTTCAGGAAAAGAATAGAATGTGTCTTATCAGAAGTGTATATTTAAAAAATCATGTTTTGCTTCCTTGATTCTTGTATTCTGTAATAATATATATGTAGTATAGAAATATAGAAATATATGACTCTGCTGAATCCTCTGATGTATTTAAACCATTACAGTAGGATGAAAAATTCTTATTTGTGAGTTTAGATTTTTGATTGTAGGTATATAGATTATTCATCTCTTTAGACCAGATGATTTCAAAAACAGCATCAGAACATCTAAGGAGCTAGAGCTTTTTGGTTCATAGATAACTACATTTTGCTTTTATTATAAAGACTTATTTTTTAGAACTTAGAAATATCTTTGCTTTCAAATTTGAAAGTTCTAAGAGAAAAGGAAATTTCTTCTGTTTAGGATCTGGGAATTTTGTATATAAAAAAATAATCAAGTATGCATTACCATTAACTTCAAATAATGGTGCATCCCTAAGTATGTCTTTACTACTGAAAGAACAAAAGAGAAGAATGACTTCAAAATATGTTAAAGTAATTTTACCAGTATTCATATTAGAAAATTGCATATGTTGTAGATTAAAACATTTAGAGGGCATAGTCAGTAAAATTATTACCTATTGTACTTAGTACAAGAAATATAAGGCTTCATCTATACTTTTGATGCTGTGCATATAATCAATCAATATAAGTAAAACATGAGAGAAAGCATGAACAGAAATTTAAAAGAAATAAAAATAGAATTAAATAATCCATTCAGCACAGAACCCCACACAAGATGGGCACCAGTAAATACTTATCGAATGGAATTGTATATAGGAAGAAGGGTTTGGGTTATTTTATTTTTTTGTGGTAGATGAAACAAACTTTTAAAAATGAAATCATAACCTTTTAAAGTAAAAGCTTATTTTACTGAAAGAACAAAAGAGAAAAATGGTACATTATGGTACATTTGCCTTGTCAATGTACCATTAAATTAAAGAGAACTTTGGACACAGAAGGTCATGATATGATGAGAAGTAAGATCTGAAAGGGACTTTCAAGACTGCATTGTCCGATCACCTTGCTTTATGATGGAAAAAACCTGGGCACAGAGAGGTATACAAATGTTTGATATATTTCCCGCCCCTCTTTTTCTAGGCTCCATGTAAAACTAATATGTGTCTCCTATACTGTATGCCGGGCCGCGTGTATTTCTGAAAGTGTATTTCTGATAATGTAGTTTGTCCTAGAAATATCTGGCTTGCTATCTAGCTAAAATAAGGCAAGGATGTAAGCTCTTTCATCTTCTTTTTAAAGATGACCATGCTGGGAGCACATTGGAAATTCTGAGACATATTTTCAGTATATTAATGTTGTAACAGAATCATGTTTTTAAATTAAATTTATTGAGGAGACATTGGTTAATAAAATTATATAGGTTTCAAGTGTACAATTCTATAATACATCATCTGTATAGGTCTTAAATTACCATCAGTATAGATGGTGATTTCCATCCTGCAAGTGGATGAGAGTGTCTGTGGTGTGATACAAAATGTGATAGTCATTGAAGGCAGGGAAGAACAAAGTTCCAGAAAAGGAGGGAAGAATAGAGGGAGAGAAAAAGCAAGAGAAGAGAGAGGACATGACTGTGTTATACAGAACACACCACAATGTGAGTGAGAGAGAAATGAGGTTTGAAATGTCAGAGGCAAAAGCAAGTCTGTGGAAAAGTCTTATAATCACCAGACATACAGTTTTGTAAGTAGGGATTTGATTTTATCAATATCTAATCAAAGCAGTTCTTTTCTATCATGACTATATTTGATTATATAGTGTAAAATGCAATTACTCATGGACTCTAACTCTTTTATGGCAATTGTTTAAAATAGAACTTACAAGAATTCTTATTTTTAAAAGCATCAATTTGTACCAGTATTATAGCCATGAGTAGGTCTATATGTGACATCACATATTTTATGCATCCTAACCTGTTGGACCACATCTTACTTACATGATACATATTTTCCTGATAAATCTTAAAGCTCTTGTGAAAAAGAAACTTGATAGAAATATCCCCAAATTTGATAATCTTCAAAATTTACATGACAATTCCAGTATCAATTTGCAAAACTGAAATAAAATTTTCTGAAGTCTCGATAAAAATAAATGAATTCGGATCAACTATACTGGAGGAAAAATTAAATTATTTTCTATGTTTCCATAGAAAATAATAATGCAAATTTTTTTATCAAATGATGAGGCATTCAGGAAACATAGAGCCTAAAATTTGGAAAAGCATTACAGAAGTATGGCAGGGAGTTGACTAATAAATTATTTTTCTAGATTTTGTGATGTTTGTAGTATTATTCATCAGCTTTCAGAAATCTGTATTTTCAATTATTTTTAACCTGATTATTTGCTTTAATTTCTAATTTTTATTTGTAATTTTATATCATTTTCTTAAAGCACCAAGTGTATGAGCTTTGAGCCCCAGCCCCACATATTGTGACCCCAGCCTTGCCCACCAGTCAGCTCTGACTCACAAGGGCTCTGCTTGAGATTCAACCCCATGATCTCTCTGGCTTCTGCCACACAATTAACTAGTGGGCTCACTTAGAGTGTGCAGCAGGGCGCCTCTGAAGGGCACAGTATTTTACAGCTCTGATCATTTCTTACACCCCTTTTTGGGTCTCCCCCATGAACTTCAAGACCATCTCATTCCTCTCTCTGCCTAGTTCTGCCTTGACACCATTTCTACTCCACCGTAACTATCCAACGGTACCATGAGGCGTTTTGTGAGGTCTCTCAGAATTTCAGCCAGGTATAAGGTCAAAGCTCTCGTTATCTTATATTCATAATTATACATTTGACTTATATCCCCATGAAGAGTTTCACTCTGCAGCGAGTGAGTGAGGTGGGCAAGTGGTAACGGCAGAGCTACATGTGAAGAGTTGAACTCTGTTCTGTTTTTCTCTCCTTTCACATGGCCTGCCTCCAGCCCAGAAAGCTCTCTCTTTGTGTGGCAGGAAATCACTATTTTCAATAACTTTTCTTTTCTAATTTATGATTTGTGGTATAAACTGTATTCTCACAGTCCTTTAGGCTGAGCTTTTCATAATCGAGACCAACATTTTAGAATTCATTCAGAACATTTTCTTTTTTTCATATATCTCATCTTGCATTTTTTCTCTTCATTAAATTTATTTGGGTGACTTTGGCTAATAAGATTATATAGATTTCAAGTGCACAATTCAATAACATATCATCCGTATATTGCATTGTGTGTTCACCACCCAAAGTCAAATCCTCTTGCATTTTAAAGCTATTGGAACTCTATAAGGGAACATATAGTCAATATATATTTTTTAAATCCTCCTTGGATTCTTTTGTAACCTCCTTTTCCTTGGGACAATAAAGCTCAATTCCATAGTCTTGTTTGAAATATACAAGAACCATAAGATAAAATGGAATCATTAAAAGGGAAAATATGCATTAGATAGTTATTTATTTGTTTGTTTGTTTGTTTGTTTATTTTTAGGCAAGGCAATCCTTGGTTGACCTCACAGATTGCAAGAAACTTGTCAGCTTACACTCCCTTATTTTTTATTTTTTACGTCTACAGTACCTAGTCTTCCTAGGTGGTCTCCCATCCAAATATTAACCAGGCCCAACCCTGCTTAGCTTCCAAGATCAGATGGGACTGGGCTTGTTCAGGGTGGCATGGCCGTAGACTCTGGATAGTAATTTAGTATATTATTTTGTTAAATGCTTGTTCACTATCTGGTGAAGAAATTAAATAATCAGTTGGGATATGGAGTCTAGAAGTGAAGAAGGCTGGAGGTGTGAATTTGGGAGTAATTAACATATGGGTTAATAACATATGATATAAAGACTGGGATAGTGGAGGAACCCTTAGAGGAAAGCACACGTAGGGAAGAGGAAAGAGCCCAGGGTTAAGCCCTAATAAGCCCAGAGGAAGGAAGGGGTAGTCAGGGAATTAAAGGAATCCAGAGCTGGGGTTAAGGAAACCCAGGGAGAGAAGAATATCATGGTCTGTAGCAGTCAAATTTGCTGAATGTTGCAGAGAGAGTAAAATGAGGACAGATATATGTCCGTTTAGCAAACTGCACATTATTAATGGTCTTGATAAGTGCAGTGGAGTAGGGAAGGGGTTAGAAAATAAACATGGATTCCAAAGTAAATGGGGCATGAGAGAGGTGGACGATGTACAAAAGACTTTAGAGATGTTTTGCTATGAAGAGAAACAGAATGTGAGTTCAGAAAGAATTTTTAAAAATTGGATTGATCTGATACACTCAAGAATGAATGTATGTGTGCATGCTATTGAGTCATGTAGCAGTGAAGAATTAATGAAGTAGGGGAAAGAGAGGACACTTGTGTGAGCAGTGTCCTTGAAAAACTGAAGGAAGGTGGTTATTACTAGGAACAAGATTAAAAAGAGGGGTACAAGACAGAAAAGTTTTGCAGGTTACGGACTTTTCTGCTTGCTTACATTTTTTCAGTGAAATCCCTCTCTTGATCTCATTTTCCATTTTGTGATTTCCGTTTCTGTGTTTTGTTTCAGCAAAGCTTCTAGAGAGGATCCATAGTAACGGCCTTTAATTCTATTGCATACACACACAATAAATAGTTCTTAAATGAATGAATGAAATAAAAGCTGTGGACATTGAGGAAAGAATGTGATAGAGTAAGGAATGTGGGAAGTCTGGTAGAGAGGAAAGGAGAAAAATAAATTTAGCAAAGAAACATCTGTCTGATAGTGTTAAGTGCTCATTCGAGATTTCCAGTTTAGAAAACAAGTGTTTAGGGCAATAGATTAGACAGCTCAATTTTGAAGGAGGGCCACCAGATTCAGAGCCTGGAGAATTAAGGGGTACCGGTCTGAAAGCAATGGGGATTCTTAAAGGAGAGGTTTTGGAGTTCTTGATGATGACTGGTTCTAGGGTATGACTATGGAAGGCAGAATAAAATATCACTAGTGATCCCAATTCAAACACTGTCTCTTACATGATGTCTCTTGATCCATTCCTGTGGGTGTGATCTCTTTAGACCAGCGGTCTCCAACCTTTTTGGCACCAGGGACGGGTTCTCCTATGAGAATCTAACACCTGATGATCTGAGGTGGAGCTGAGGTGGTGAAGCTAATGCAAATACAGATGAAGCTTCGCTTGCTCACCAGCTACTTTTTCTGTATCTGATGATTCATTTTGTCTTAGTTCTCAGTTGGACGAAACATCATCAGGGAAAGTAGGAGTGACGTTTAACAGGGAACTTTATATATCCACATTGCCTACCAAGAATTTCTCTATCCTTTTCATAAATTTATGTATGGCTCTCCATTGACTTATTGTTTTAATTTGTGTTCTTTAACATAGATGTATCTTGAGATTATCATGCTAAATGAAATAAATCAGACAGAAAAAATTGAGCACCATATGATTGCACTCATATGTGGGATATAAAACTGAAAGCAGCAAACAAACAAGACAAACAACTCAGACATGGACAATGGTTTACTGGTTACCAGAGGGAAAGCTGGGGAAGGGAGGTAAATAAGGGTAAAGAGGGTCAAATATATGGTGATAGAAGGAGATTTAACCAGAGTGGTGAATACACAATGCAATATAGAGATGATGTTTTATAAAATTGTACACTCGAAACCCATATAATTTTGTTAATCATTGTCACCCCAATAATTTTAATTAAAAGAAGATCAAGAAAGAAATACTAACATGAAAAAATATATTTTCTAACAGTTGTTTTAGAGGTTGGAGCTAGGAATGGAATCCTGTGATTGTTCTCAATCAGTCATCTTGAAAATGAAACATTGTATAGTATTTACCTTGAACAAGTTTTTAATTTGAGTATTGAATAAAAGCAAATCTTGCATTATTAATGAACTTGAGAATAAATTCCAACCTTTTGCAGATGAAATCTTAGTGCTCTCCAATATACATGATGATTGTATTAAAATTATCTGTTTTATATTTTGGTCTGTAAGCTTCTGGAGTATAGACCATTCTCAATCTGTACTGTACTGGCTGCTTGCCTGAGTGACGTGATGAATTCTCTTGCCCTGATGCCTGCATCTATGTATCTCTTTAAATAAGACAATCTTGTTCATCTTATATTCTTAAGGGATTCTACCCGCCTACACACACTACCACAGGAATAAATTCTACTTTCCCATCCCATGTCACCTTACTACTCCCCACATGGATCCTCATTTTTATCTCTCTCCTATCACCAGAGAAGAAGAGGGGATGCCATGTAACAATGATGAGTTTGAGTAGTAATGAGAAAGGACAAAGCCTCTGACAGCTTTCAGGGAGCTAGCCTAGTTGCATAATTCTTTAGAGCATCAACCTCAGGTGAGGACTTTCCATGACTGTGATGCAACAAGACAAAAACAAAAACAAGACAACTTCATAACCAAGCCTGAACAAAGATAAAACCGAATTACCTGAACCATAAAGATGCCAAACGTCTCCCTCTCCTGGTTAACATTAAGTGACCGCTGCTGCTCATTCAATGACAACTTTAGACCGTCTCCGTTAATTCTGCTTCCAAGATAAATCACTGATGCCCATACTTCAAATCACTCTTGCTTTGAGACAGCACCCTATCCAGTCAGACCTCTGCTCACTTGAATCTTCTCCTTAATCACCAAACATGAACTACAGTCCCTGTGGTGGTCTGTCTCCCTTGCTGCTGCAAGCTTAATAAGCCTAATTTTTATTGGCTCCAAGTCTATTCCTGGTGGCTTTCCCCTGGCGAGCACTAATAGCAGAGTGTACTTGGATCAGGAAGTTGTACCAGCAGCAGCAGGCCAACAGCAATCAGCAATTGGAGGGAACAATTAGGAATTTTCCAGGGAGGTCCACAGATGGGTACAGGCCACTTGAAGGGCATCGTAGCTACAACAGCTGCCTGCACCATTGGAATCTTGGCAAATGTATTAACACGATGTCTATCGGTAGCAGGCAGAACCCAGTCTTGATAAAGCTGGGAGGCTATGAAAGGTTGTACTGGGTATCATTTTACCTGTTCTTTTTGGGGGGTTGCTCCCCTCTTTCAGAGCACATGATCACACATTCTAGTCTTTCAAGTCCTAGTCGAATGTAGTCTTTAGAGCTGTACGTCATTAAAGTAGAGACCTGCTTGCTCGATTGTAATCAAGTGGTTTCTATTTATTGGGCTTATCTTCAGTGTCTTCTGGAGATATTTTTATTTTAACATCTAAGTGCAAGGGGTTAAGGACCAAAAAGCCTACCTTTTCAGGTAGGGACATTCCTGGTGATTCTTGAGTCATACAGACTGTTTACTGAATCTAAAGAGCAAGGATGGTCCCATTAAACTGCTATGAAACTACAGAGAAGTGAGTAACTTAAATTACCTTGATTTTATGAATTTCCTCCCAATTTGGCCTATTAATTAAGTTAGGGTAAAACACTCTCACACAGTCTAGTATGAAAAACATCAGGTTTGGAGTTAAGACACATAAGTCTTGGCACTGTTTTGTGCCTGTGATCAAGTGACTGAACTTTACTTTCCATGATTGTAAAGAGGTGATTATATTACCACTAAAAATCACTATTAGAACAAATTAAATGACCCTGGTTATAGATGCTAATTTATTGAGGGTTATAACAATGACCAACATTTACTGAATGTTGATTTTCTGCCAAACTTCGCTGTAAGTAGTTTACTTGGGTTTTCTCATACCGATTTATGAGTTGCATATTATCACTTCTTTTGTAGATGAATAAACTGAGGTTCATGGAGATTAAATAACTTGCTCAAAATTAACAGTGCAGAGGCAGAATGTAAATCCATATCTGTTTGTTATAGTTGATTCTCTTTGCTATTACATTGCACTGCTATGACAAGCACCATGTAATATAAGCTATCTGTATGATAAATAATACCTTTTATAAAGTATCGTAAGGCTTACAAATACTTCTACATACATTTGTGTAACCCGATGCTCATAAAAATCCTAGTAGTAACTACAAAACTGTGGTTATGTCCCTATTTTAAAGAGAACTGAAGTTTAGAACAGTCTTCAAGGACAAAAATGTTTCACATTGTAAATTTGAAACATCTAGCTGTTTGTTGCTATGCAAGCAAAATATCTGGATAATTTAATTTTTCATGTGGTCTTTATGTGTGTATGTGTCCTATAGATATAACCATTAGCAATGTTTAATAATAACACAACATGTTGGAGAGAATTATGTATATCAGCATCCTGTGAAGGGAGTTGAAATAATGTTTTCATTACTTTTGAGTTTCACAACAGAGATTTTTAATTAACATCCATGAAGACTTAATTTTAAATTTTATTTGTCAAAACTGTGGATGAGCCTTCCCTGTTTATCCTTTTAATGTGTCATAGCACCTTTCGATATCTAAATATTTTAGAATTCGATTAATTTCAGCAACAGTAGCTGCCCAAAACCTTTAGGACCAATTGAAGGAAGAATAAAGGCACTGCAGTTAGTTTCTGTAGAGCGTGGCTTATATAAATTGTATATTTGTGACAAGTGTTTCCCTCTAAGAATTATACAATTTCTTATAACTACCATGCTGATGTGAGATTTTTCTAGGAACAGAAAGCAGTTTATTGAGATTTTTTTTTCTGAGTAATTTTAGGCAGAGAGGTTTTTGGAAGGTATTTTCTTTCCCCTGTGGAGAATTCAATAACACTTGTTAGGAGAAAATATGATTCATGAATAAACCTGTAATTTGCGGAAGCAAGTAAGTCCCATTGGTTTTTAAAATATGAAATTTTAGTGTTACGGTGAAGTAAGGGTTATTAAATCAATTAGAATTGTTTTCCAACTTGAAGTAGACTTATTGGTACTGATAACGTTTTGAGTCGCAAATTAATGTATGTAACTGTATTTTAACAGGAAACCTCCAAGCGTGACCTGGATTTGTATTTTAGTGAAAAAGTCCTGAAATACAACATTTTATTGCCTTTCAGGATCACCTACTACTTTTGAAATTTTATCCCTTTTTATTTTCATATTGTTATGTGCAAATAACAACAATATGAAAATAAAATTATACCATTGCACATCCATTTTTAAAAATCTGAAAGATATAAAAAATAAAATACAAATTACCATAACCTTAACATGTAGAGACAAACTGACATTTTTTGTTTAATATTCTAACTTTGTGATCAGAGTTATACATTTCACATTTCTCCTAGCTAAAGGTAAAAATTATCTTGGACTTTATATACAAAATCGAACTTCTAAAGAAGTATAGGCACGTTCTTGATTTTCATAAAATTCATTTCCATTTTCATAATTACTTCTTTTCACCATAAAATCCCCTCAGTGTCAACAGTGAGTCAAATATACATTTATGGAACACCTTTTTTATTCTAATTTTTGCCTAGTGCTATGCTAGGCAATGGATCTCAGTGGAGACAAGTCCCTCTTCCCTTGGAGAGAATTTATTTCTAGCAAGAAACCAGAAAGAAGTGTTTTTAAAACAGCGTGTTGGGGGGAAAGGTAGGGCGCTGGTGATATGGTAATGTTGAAAGGAATTCTTAACCTGCATTTAGGTGTTAGGAAAGTTGCAATTATCGAAAATTTATTTTGTTATGTGGAGAGTACCCACAAAAATATTAGATTTGCTTTTCAGGGTCACGTGGCTAGTCCATGCTGCTGAGGAAGGATTTTGTATCTCATGGTGGCAGGAAAGGCTTAATAGAAAGCCCCAAACAAGCCTGTCATCTGTTTTTCAGAAATAAATAAAAATATAGTTTTTTCAACTAGTCTATCATATATTTGCTTTCCGAGACTATAAACCTCTGTTAAGTACATTTAAATTGGAAAATTTTACTACTCATTTTACTGAGAGCAATTATGAAATTTTTATTGCCAGTTTGTTTTTTGCTCTGTGAGGTAAACTTCTTTTTCTTGACCTAAACTTCATATTTTTAAGTGTCTGTCAAATGGTTGTCTGTAGTAGAGACCAACAAAGTTCCTTTAGTCATCTAGTATGACTCTTGTGTGATAACGTTATGATGAATCTGGATTCCTTAGTCACACATTGTCTTGCGATTTCTTTCTTCCCATTTTCTGGGGAGAGAATTCCACTTGTATTTTTTCCCTGATGTTATGACTTTTGTCACCTCATCTTCCTTCTCCTGAGGAGGTGTATGTCTAGTGGTTTTCCAGGGGCCAAAAGAAAAATTTCATCGCAAAGAATTCTTCCAATGTTTGTCAGTTTTCAGTCAATCATGTTGATGTAAGAAGTAGAATTTCATTCATTGGTAATCTCCTTGGATACATCCTGTTCTCCAATCTGCCTCTAAGGCATGGACTATGGAATGAACTGGAATACAGTCTATGGGAAGAATTTGTCACAGCAGTTGAATATGCTAGGTTTCCATACTTTTCATAAGTGACTCTGTGAGCTGTTTGAGAAGCAAAGAGTTATAAATAGGTGAGAGCCATGAGTGAGAAGGGAAGATTTTTAGCACTTCTGGCATCAAATCACTTTATTTAAGTTCTGTGGTATAACACTGCTATGCCTGTTACTTTTAATTGGCAGTAGTTCCAGCTAACTTGTCCCCCATCTGTCCATCTGGTGTTTCGCTGGTTAAGGAGACAAGGGCATGAAGCAGGATACCTTTCTTCGAATTTAATTAGGTGGATCTTTAAAAAAATCCTTGAGTGAAGGTGTATGTTTTCTTCCAGATTGATTCTTCTCAGATTATTCCAGAATGAATTATTCCAGATTCATTTTTTCTCGATCACGATTATCTCCTCATAGCTCCTCTCCCATTTGGAGTCCTTGTTACAATGCATTGATCTTCTCTCCTTGAATTGTGGAAAATAACCACGGGAAATATGTCGACTGCCAAATTAACAGTAGCTATCCTTTTCATAGGAATTTTACTTTTTGGAATTCCAGGTTTCTTTCAACCATTAACTCTCAGAAGAAGAATGATCTAAAAGTTGTTATATTCACAAACTAAGATTGGGACACTGAAATACAGAGGACTGAGCTAACTTAATATAATAGTATAATCAATTCTAGGTACTGAAAGATTTCAGGTACACTATGTCCTATGATCATTTGTTACTTTGTTAAGTTCAGAGAAACGAATGAGAAAAAAAAAGACAGTCTCTGTCCTCAAGAAGCTTACATTCTCCAAATTAAAATTTTCCTTTTTCTAAAAAGTATAAGGATCACTGATGTAAATGGAAATATGAAAATAGCATGGTACTTGGCTCAATAATAGATCTAGAAAGCCTAGTTCAATCTGTACCTCTCATCAATAGGTCTGGCACACTGGCTATTTCTTGATCAGTTTGTTGATATAAATTATTAGCATACACTGGTCACAACATACAGTTATGCTGTTGGAGGATAAAGTATGAGCACACCTGTAGATCACAACTGAGTTTTTATAATTAGAAGTTCCACAATTAATTAGTGGGTTCTATTTTTCCATGTTGGTAGGTAAACTCAGAGACAGATCTAGTTAGTCCAGAGATATAAGTTCAGTTCATCATGTCACAGTTCGATATGAAGGAAAAACTCCAAATTTAAAACTGTAAGGTGATAAATTTCCTGATTCTTTCATTCTTATTTTAATGGGGGTACAACCTATCAATAAAGAAAAAGTTATGAACAGCTTGTCAATTAGGAAACATTCTAGGAAGTAAGATATAGAAGCTACGTTAATAGACCAATCGGCAATCCTGATGAAGCATCCACAACTGGCTTGAAAATAAAAATCTCACCTTGATGCAATTAAACATAACAGTTTTGAAAAACCTGAAGTATTAGGGTCCCATAGATCTTGATTCATGTCTTAGTATCATAATTTAATATCTGAACAAATTTAGGCTTATTCCTTAAATTTTCTGAGTTCTATTTTCCTTTTTCATAAAACTTGGAAAATATTAGTACCATTCTTAAATGGTTGGTATAAGGAGGATAATTTTAAAATGTATTCAAGAATTGTTAGTATGGAGTCTAGCATATAGTAACTTCCAATAAATGATAGCTAAGATGATGATAATGATGGTCATGCTTCTAATAGGTTTCAAATTTAATGAGGCAGACACTATTCTCCAGCAATACATAGGTTACATGTTTATATTTATAAAAGTGGTACTTCTGTTTTGCTTGCACTACTATCTCTAGCATGATTTCTCATCTGTGCTAAAGATAATTGATCACCCTCACCTGTAATTGTTCTGAAAACACAACTATTTTCCTTGACCAATTATCTCCCTCCAAAATATTTTAATTTCTTAAATTCCACATTTTCATCTATTTTAACTAGAATTTTGACCAGTCCATTATATTTCCAATGTCAACTTAACTTCAAAAACTGTGTGAACAAAATGTCTCAGCAATGCCAAAGCATGGTTTCTATTTTTGTACTAGAGTTAGAGTAGATTTTTTTGACAGAGTAGAGGAGATATATATGTAAAATATATTTTAAAAGGCAATTAAAGCAAATGTATGTAGACAGGCATCTTCATCCATTCATGCTTTGCGTTTCTAAATTGTGTAGAAAATAACACAACTCTTTTGTGGAAATTATCACTGATGTCGTTTATATGTTAAAATTTTTTTATTATATTTACTTTCCAATTAGAGTTGACATTCAATATTATTTTATATTATTTTCAGGTGTACAGCATAGTGATTAGACATTTATATAATTTATGAAGTGATACTCTCGATTAGTCTAGTAACTACCTGGCATTATACATAATTATTGCAATATTATTGACTATGTTTCCTGCTGTACTTTATACTCCTGTTTATATGTTTTAATATATGCTTTATGGTATTGACTCATGTACCAATGTCTTTTGTGAAAATGTGACGTATTTGTTTGTAGGCAGAAAACTTCATTCAGAGTGATGCTCTTTTTTCAAAAGATGGCAGCAATTTCTCCTTTGATTCTTATATTCTAAATTCTATTTAAAGGACAGTGATTTTAAAGAACAGAAGTTTCAGGTTTTATATCTAGTTTGTACTTTCCGCTGCCTGTGTTCATGTGACAGGGTATTCAGAAGTAGACTGGCCATGACTTCAGTACAGTGGCACACTAATAAATGACCCAGAGCACTGATTCTTGATATTTTTTTCCTTTGAATCCCATTTATTCAAGACTTTACAATTTCACTGCATTATCCTTACTATTTATAAAATGTTTACAATATCTGCTTTGAGAAATACTTGTGAATTAATGAAAGAATTCTCTTTCATTGTTTTATGAAAATTAACCCAGGCCCTCAGCATTCATTTTTCTCTACGTCATCTCTGAGACATAAATAATATCTTTAACAAATTTTAGAAAATTGAATGGAGACAAATCAGAAGTTATCCTATTGCTGGGCTTATAGAAGGAGGAAGGTGAACCACAGCGATGGTAATAAACCTTGTAAACAGTATTTTTTCAAATAGTGTGGTTAAAGAGTGCTAAGATAGTTGTTATAGTCCAATCCTTGGCATTTATCAGCTGGTGAAATGGTTCAATTTTCTTCTCTACTAGGCTGTACTTTAGGAGAGAGGTAGGTAAGACTGTATCTGTTTTGCTCACTAATGTATCTGGAGTTCCTAGGAAAGTGCTTTGTACATAATTAATGTTCAACAAACACAGAAAATAAATGAGCCCCAGTTTCATCTTCTTTAATATTAGTTTGATGAACAATCTCTCTATCTATACTCAAAAACGTTTTATGAAAATCAAATTACTCAATGTAATGAAAACAATCTGAAGTCTTATAAAATGTGAAGGCATTATCTTTATTCCTTAGGTGCATGTTTTGTTTATTTTCACAAAGAATAAAATAAGCTTCCTTTTGTCATCAGAAGGAAAGACTGTTTGAATGATCTCAATTAATGTCTACTAATGGGACCCCTTATTTTAGTGGCCTTGGAGCACCACCATCAGCAGAAGCATGCTTATGTTTAATTTCATTCAACCCATGTGGTTTCCTTTTCAGGATGATGGGGCCCAGTAAGTATAAAATTATAACATTACTAATAATTTCCCTTGTTCTTCTTGGCAGGCACAATCAGGTTCTGATGTTCAGGTTTTACTGCCAGCAGCATTTTTCAATTAACATTTAATACTCCCCCACACTATACTTAAACTTTCACTGGCACTGAACCCAGTGTTTCTGTAAAAAAAAAAAAAAATGCTCAGAAGCAAAGAAGGCTTTCTCTTTCATTAATCTCCTTATTCTGCAGTTTCTATACCTGGCATACTCTCACTCTAAGCCTAAAGGATGTTATTTTCTACCTTGTACTTGCTGTATTTACAGAAGTTACTACTCTGATTTAGGAAATTGACAAACATTGCTTTGCAAGTCCTGGAAAAATCTGTTATGAAAGTGTTAGGAATAGACAGACATACAGACTCACTGTATCATCAATTCATTCTGCATGAAGAGCTCCATATTTTTGATCAATTTTACTATGATTAGTGTGATTGTGATAATAGAAGCCAGGAGTCTTCACAGAGATGGCATTTAATTGATTGATTGACTGATTGATTGATTTTTAGGGACAGCATTTCAAATGCCTAAATTTCCAAAGCTAGTGTTCAGAGAATATCATTATTATGTTATTTCTTCTAATTCAGATGAACTGCTCTACTGGGTAGAAAGGAGTTTCCATACAAGCAGTCAGCATTTAGACTTAGATCCTGTTTTAGATGCTTTGACTGTAACACCAACTTAAATGTGAAACATTTAAGTAACAAAAGTACTATCCCCTCCCCGCTCCCCCAAAAAAGCTATTGGTTTGTGTCTTTTCTCTCTATTGAGTTTATTAGGCAATATAAGAGGAACTTATCAACAGTGAGCCAAGTAAGTTGCACTTATGTGTCCTTAGAATTCTTTTCACATCATGGGTTCCAACAAGATGATTTCAGAATTATCCAGTGCATTGGGAATGAGTTGACTGCAGTAAAGAATGATAGGGACAAGCCCACAAAACCTTGCTTTGCCTCTGCAAAAATTGTGATTCCAAAAGGGTAAACTGTATTTCAGAATGTTATAACAGATAATGTATTTGGCCTATCGGAAAGCAAAAGCACTAGGTGGATGTTGAGATCCCACCTGCTGATGGTGGGCCCAGTGGGAGGGAAGATAAATTCTCCGTGGGAGAGGAGCAGATAACAAGACTTCCTACTTTAATACAGCACTTTCAGGGTTTTTACCACACACTTCCGTAGATCTTATCTATTTCGGACCTAAAATCCATGGGAGATTAAATGTGATTATTATTCCTTCAGTGCGAGTTAACTAATGAGATTTTGGGAGGTTACGTGACTATAACTCGTAAAAGGCAACGATTCAAATGTGAGTCTTCTTGTTCCAAGTTTACCACTCCATTCACTCCATTACACCTACCATGAAGAGAGACGACTGGCTAATTTTAAGGAAATTTTTTAAATATCTTAAGTTTTAGTTATTTTGAGAGAGAATTTAATTTACTGCTTATTCTAGAAACAGCTTCCTGAAGTTCAGATAAGTAAAATCTGAGGACAGACTTCTTAAACCTCCTTGCCAACTTGGACTCACTTTTCTTATCCACAAAATGGATAGACTGGTCCAGATTCGTTAGAATCACCTAGGGAGGCTTTAGACCTACCTCTGCTCAGGAGCTACCTCCAGAGATTCTGATTCAATTAACCTTAGGAGGAGGTGGGTTTTCATATTCTTAAAAGGCTTTCCAGTTGATTCTAATGTGCAGCCAAGATTGAAAGGCACTGAAATGGAAAATCTTGGAGGCTTTCTCTTTCCATGCATCTAAGCATGTTGCAAGGACTTATGCAAGAGCTCTGACGTTCCCTAAGTTAATTGGAAGGAAACTCACATTTTATTATTCATTTTATTCTGTCTGGGTCTCTGGCTAGAATTTAGATCCAGTTGTCATGTAAGAGGTTCTGGGAAGTGTAGCATTCTTCAGTCGGATACTATATTATCCAGTTAAAACTCTCCTTAACTTGATTTTCCTTGCAAACTTATAACCCGGTAGCCATCTGGCTCATCTAAAGAATTCCCGTACATGCCAGAAAGTTTTCTCTGAGCACCACTGATGAAAGAATCCATCATTTAGAGACAGATGGGGACTGAATTAAAAATGCGAAATCAGGCAGGGAGGAGATTTGCAGTGAGTCTTGAGGAAGTCATCGAGCAAAACCATGGATGTGAAGCCAAAGGATGACAAACACCACAGGTCACCTTGGCCTGCTGAAGTTGAGCTGGACAGTTTGAGCTCTAAAACACAAGGAATAACATTTTTCAAAGAGACACGTGAGAGCTGCAGAAAACAAAATTTTAAAAAATGAGCATGTTATGTAAGTCAGAAAAAAGAGAAAAATATCCAAGCAATGAGCTTTTCTGCTCAGAGGGGCATAAAGAAAGAGAGGTTGAATAAAATGGAGCTCCCAGTCACTGTCTGGGCTCCTGGGGTGGGTGCAGAGTGGCTGCTATGCAGGCATAGGTGTCTTTGAGAACTAATTTTATATTTGCTAAGAAGTTAATATAAATCTGCAAATGACAGTTTCAGTTTTTTTTCTGAAAGGTTTAAGTGATTGAAGATGAAAATACCATGAGAAAGTCTAGAAAATTTCACAGATTTAAGATAACTGCAAAGCATATCCAATAGAGGGAAATTTTTAGAATTTTCCCTCTATTTTCTAAGCACTTACTGTTTAATCAGTGACTAAGGGCAGTAATGAATACTGCAAATCATCCAGTCAAATGAAGAGTAGGGGGTTGAAGATGGGAATCTGGGGTGAAATAGAGACTATCCTGTGTGATTACTATTTTAACCCAACATCAAAATCAGTTTCAGAAAAGTAGGAACTTCTTATCCACAGATAATAATCTATGACTACTCTTCTTGTCTATGCTAACCTTTATATCTATATTGCTATTTTCTCATGTTGAAAAACAATGCCAAGTTGTTTATTTTTACAAAATGCTTTGTCTTCGTCTATTAAACAACATGCGATCAAAATTGCCAAAGACGGTGATATGTTCTTATTTCATGACCACTGGAAGAACATAAATTTTGTTTAGCACATTCTGCACCAGAGTTTAGCAAATGATAGCTTATGGGCCAAATCTGGTCCACTGTGTCTTTTTACAACCTGTCGGCCAAGAATTGTTTTACATTTTTTTTTATATATAATAGAAAATATTATTTTTCTGATAATTAAATGTATGGATTTTTCTTTAAAGTAAACTAAAAGAGTAAGAAAAATTATTTAAAAATACTAGTTAGAAATTGAATTATTTTGTCATTATCATTAATGAGAAATGTTTTAAGAGCTGAATTTTTACATGTCTGCTTTTTATATTTTCATAAGGTTGGCATTATGGTAGGATAATTACAAAAATATGTTTATAGAAGTCTCAATGACTTTATAAACATAACTACTCTGAATAATGAGAATCAACTGTTCTCTTTTTATTTTTACACTTTAAATTTTTTTACTTTCTATATTAAAATTAGATGAGTAACAATCTGTTTCTTATTCAAAGTTCGTGTATATGTATCTATAGATATATGTGTCTCTATATTTGCATTTATCACTTGCTGACATCAATCCACTGATACAGATCAGTTTTCATGTCTCAAGTCATAAAAACTAATTATGCATGAAAAATGCAGTGAGTTGAGAGAATTGTCTGAATTAGAATTACATTTGAATATTCTGAGATAAATTTGAAATGTTGAACACGTTGAATTACACAATATTTTAAAGACATACAGTTCTGTTGCCCAACTTTGAAATGCTGAATTTCTTTGCTAACACAGAGAGTTAGTTGTAGTCAAGTCTTTAAGGATTATCAAGTGATGGTTTGTAAAGCCATGAGAAAAGGAACACATTTTTTGCAATAGTAGCAAATATTTAAGGGAAGTTGGTTGTAGGATTACTGTGAGGAGGCTGCAAAGAGAAGTGGATTTAAGTTGGAACTTGAAGAATAAGAAAGATTTTGAAAGAAAAAGCAGAGAGATGGTAGGGAGAAATAGAAGAAGTAAAAAGTAAAGAAGAAATGAATGTGTAGTATATTTGAAGACAGTGAATAGATCAGGTTTGTTTAATTTATTCAAACATTAAATTACACGAATACTTTTTAGAAAATCTGAATGGTTACTATTTGAATCAATTTAGGACGCTTACTTATATGCAACTGATAAGCTACCACATGACTGAATTAAAAAGCCATTTGTAATTGACAATTTTCTCGCCTGGACAGAAACTGATAACCAGAACAGAATGATCTCTCTGATTAGAGAGAACTCATCAAATGTTCCATTATATGTAGGCGCCTTACCTGTCCTATGCATTGGTTGATAAATATTCGCTGGATTCGATTTGGTGAAACCACTACCTCTCTGCATCATTTTTGGAATGCAACATCCAGGATATGATTGATTTCCAAAGGCAAAATATTAAAGTGATCCCCCCATGAATTAAAAGGAGAGATCAGGGTTTCAGTTGAATCTGAGAAGTCTGAGTTGAGGTCAAAATCCTTTGTGAGATCTTTGAGGCCCCATCATAGGCAGTTACGAAGGCTTTACCTGGCAGGCCTCTAAAGGAAAAGCTGTTCTCCGACCAGGCTTCGTAAGCAGTGTGGAGAAAGTTGTAGTCAAGGGCTCATGCCCCACCCCCACCTTCATCAACCATGCTCTTATGTGTATACGTGCATTCCTAGCCCAAATCCATCCATCTGGAGGCCTCTTTATTGAGGAGTCATTGGCAAAGCCCTTCCCTGGTGCCCCTGCTGAGACCTCCTTATCAGGGGTAAATTCTCCCTACTCTGACTCAGTACTTTCCCACTCCTAGCCTTTCTCCCTTCCTTCCCCCTGACTCTTGGGTCTGGAAACAGCAGGATTCTTTTGTTTGAGGCTCTCTGTGCAGTAAGATCTTCCTTTCTCCATCCCCCACATCTGTGTTCTTATATGTGACCTGGTGGCTTTCCGTAGGGAAAATGAAATATTGGGAGAAATGAAACATTGGGGAGCTGGCACCATTTCCTGTTTGACCTCTTGCTTATACCATCACAATAAGTGAATAAAGGCTTAATTGTGAATTTCGGTTTGGCTCATTTTCTTAATTGACCACTCCAACATCTGGCAGTTCAGTGTTTTCTCTCTCTGACAGAAACCATTTCAGCTCATTTAGAACCCAAGGGGGTGAAATGGAATTGGAACCAAGATTATTTAATTTTGGAGATGATTATTTTTGCCCTAGATAGAATAGATGGAAAAATTATAGAGAAACTGTCCTTGAAGTTGCCATAAGAAATCTTAGTACTAGAAGAGATTTAAGAGTTTTAGTCTAATTTGCACATTTTATAGATGAGGAGAATGAGGCACAGAAGAGTTTGAAGCTGAGCGCCGATTGATACTGGGGTCCTGAGCCAAGGCAAAGCTTTTCTTCCATGCTACTCTTCCATTCTGAATTTTATCTTGTTCAAGGACCTTCATCCTGAAGAACTGGTTGGGGAAAGAAATAAGGTGACTTGAAGTGAAAAAGGGTGGCTAAGGAAAGGAAATGTTATGATAAGATTATTATAGAATGCTTCTTGTCTATGACATTTCTTGCATCTGTTGTTGTTTCTGGTCACTTTTGGAGACCTTAAAATTTTCTTGACCTTTGTTATTATAAGTACTCTTATTATACAACTTGGAATCAGTGGAGGAGGGTAGTTCTTGTCTTCAAATAATCTTTTAGAAGGCTTTTAGGAGGCTTTATTTCCTTTACGTAGCAGAGACTACTGCTGCCATCATCTTGAACCCAAGAAGTAAACTGAATACTATACGAGTGTTGCCTATTCCCCATCCATTAAGCAAAATGTACTAAATCCTGAGGCAAGTGAAAACGAATGAAGGGAAAAGCTGAGTTTAGAGCTCTCTAGGTCGTTCTAGTTGAGCTTGCAAATTAGAATTTTTCTTAAGAATTTATAATCATTCAGAAAAATTTATACTCAAGGAGTCTGTAAAGTTTATTTATTAATCATATTTTATGTGCCAACACATAGTGGCCAATTAAAAAATAACAGGAATGATGAGCTTTGTAGAGTCTGAGACAAGAGCTTGCATGAAGGCGAATCGTTTTGGAAAGTCATTGCAGAAACTAGAAGTGGGGAACAGGATTGGGGAAGTAGAAGAGTGAAACAGGAAAGGAGGAAAAGCATATCTGTGAAGCAGTCGCAGTGTGAACCGGTCCTTCCAGTGTGCCCATGGTCTGTACACAAGTGCACCTAATGGGAGAGGGAAGCAGAGGGGACCACTGTCCATGAGCCCCCATTTCCCTGGTCAAGGTTGCTCCGTGGGGTGGTACTCAAGGCTGATCCCCATGGAGGGCTTCAGTGTCAGAGAAAGTCCAGGGCAAAATGCAAGGAATATAGATACAGCTAAGATGAAATGTCACCAAGTTACATCTGGATGAAATCGATTGCCATCCAGGTCAGTAAAGTAAAAAGTGAGCTGAAGGATGAGAGGCGGGGTACAAGAAGGGTCTGAAACATTATGAAAACCATTGTTTTAAAATATTGCCTAAGGGAGCCATAGAAATTCCATGCAGGGCTTTGGGAAAAACAGTGGAGGGTGAGGTAGGCGTGGCAGTTGAGCAGTGCTTTTGGGTGATTAATCCTGAACAAATTCTCTTTGATCTGTTTTTTATATTGGCTTCCAAGTTCTTGAAGTAAGTGTTTACATCTAAAAACAAGTTTGGAGATTACTGTCATAAATCATTATTTCAGTTAAATAGATATTAAACTTGGCAAAGGTTAAAGATATAAAATTCTCATATTTTTAAATTTCAAACAATATTTAGTCTTGATGTTTATCATTAATGTATTTTATTTTATTTTTATTAAATTTATTGGAGTGACATAGCTTAATAATATTATATAGGTTTCAAGTGTACAATTTTATAATGCATCATCTGTGTATTGCATTGTGTGTTCACCACCCAAAGTTAAATTTTCTTCCATCACCATGTATTTGGCTCCTTTTACCCTTATCTACCTCCTCGCTTCCCCTTTTCTCTCTGGCAACCACTAAACTGTTGTCTGTGTCTATGAGTGTTTATTTGTTTGTCTGGTTCATTTGTTGCTTTCAGTGTTATATCTCATATATGAGTGAAATCATATGGTTTTTAATTTTTTCTGTCTGACTTATTTTGCATCGCATCATTATCTCAAGATCTGCCCTCCCCAAATTTGAAAACATTTATTTGTAAAGATGTATGCACCCCAATGTTCATTGCAGCACTATTCATGGTGGCCAAGACATGTAAACAACCGAATTGTCCTTTGATAAATGATTGGATAAAAAAGATGTGGTACATATAAACAATGGAATATTACTCAGCCATAAGAAAAGAAAATATACTGCGATTTGTGACAACATGGATGGATCTTGAGATAATCATTAATATATTTTTGAAACAAAATTTCATATTGTTGTATGCTATTCATTGAAGTGAGTTTATCTTTTTCTGCTGACTGAAACAGCTTGATTTCAATTAATACCTAAAGTGTAATACTAGAAGAAATAACATTTTCAACTTTTATGTGTAAGGGGTCCTCCAAAATGTTCAAAATTCCAAAGTAAATATTGTCAACATTTATCATTTGAATGACATTTTGAAGTAGAAAACCATTATTTTTATTTCCCTTTTAGAAGTAGAGAAATTGTGCCTGGGTAATATTCATGAACAGATTACTTGTTGCAGCAGTTACTGAAAAAAATTTCTAAATATTGTATGTAAATATTAACAACAT
This sequence comes from Pteropus alecto, assembly GCF_000325575.1. NCBI lineage: Eukaryota > Metazoa > Chordata > Mammalia > Chiroptera > Pteropodidae > Pteropus > Pteropus alecto. Next base: position 674,188 of record NW_006438073.1, on the reverse strand, counting down.
ATAAATTAATTTTGGAAAACACTTGCAAAGAAATATTTATAGTAATTTACCGCATATTTGGAAATAATTTAAAAATATTCAGGAGAGTTAATGGCCGAGTTTTTGTTTGTTTGTTTGTTTTTATGTTGTTTTGTTTGACGTCTTGTTTCTGTCATTGATCTGCTAGAACTAGGACAACTCTGGGTAAATAGTGAAACTATGTGTATTAATATTAATGTAAAATATAATATTTAATATATACAGTTTGGAGAACATGTTTAAAGATATACTTTGTGGAAATACATGAAATAAAGGTTTAAAAATATGCTTGTGAATAATGACCACCAAATTTACAATAATGATAGTTTCTGGTCAGGGAGTATAAAGGTAGAAGAGAGATGGCTTCTTATGCATATTACATATAATATATTTTGTATATTCTATATTGTGCATTTGTAATTATATATTATATATTACATTATATATTATATAATACATTATTATATCTAGTGATGTATTACATATTGTTATATAGGCATAAATATATCTCATGTATGGTATGTTCTATATACTATATATATATTTTTAGAGGTATATATAATTATTCTAATTAGATATATAATTTTTAAAGGTGAAGCATATTATTCTCTATACATTCCTTTATATTGGAAAAATTTCTTAAAATATAAACTCATTCTTTTAAGAAAGAAAGGAGAGAAGGAAAAGAAACTCAATGATAACTCTATGCAAATGACAAAGACACAGTTTACAAATAGGAAATTAAAAGCAATTTGGTGTTCTCAGGACACACCGAGGAAGAGATGTTCCTAACAGAATTAGCGTCTGTATGGGAAAGAGCAGTTAAAGTTCAAGTTGTAATAGTTGATACTAGAAGCTCTCCATTGCGAAGTGAAAGGCATACAGTTAAATTCTTATGTTTTGGTGGTAAACCATTAAGAACAGAATTTTTGTTTAGTAGTTTTTTTCACTTTAAATTCATTCTCTAACTAGGATATTTTATAGTTTAAAAAAATAAAATGAGCTTTATAAATATTTGAGCTTTTTAAATGAACTATCAATGTTTTTATTGTATAAAAATTACTAGTGATCATATCAACAGCATATGCATTCAAATTAATTTGTTTATATATATGTATTTGTATATGCATTTATTATATCTACAAATATATACAGATATATCCTTAAATTAAACGAGACATTATTATTCCTTATTTTCTCAGCTACTTACATCTGAATTAAATGAAAAAGCTTGTAGCTCTGTTTCAGTTAGGCATGACTGATCATTTTGTAGTTTAAACCTTATTCGAATATTTAGTATATAGAGCAGGAGTAAGCTAATAGTTCTGGTTTTAAAATCAGAAATACTTTTTAGTGAAAGAAAAATGACAGTTACACTTTGCCTATATTTAAATGCTCTCCCCGATCACTAGTCAAATTAAGAAACAATCTTAAAAATGAAGGCAATATTTGGCACTCTTCATTGGAACTTTACTTGTAAGAATGGTACACACGGCCCACAGAGATCTAACAGTTTCTAACCCTCTACTTTTTTCTAACAGTGTCTGCATAGACTACACCCATGAGTGCATGAACAAATCATTTTGGGCAAAAAATAATCTCACATAATAAGCACATCTGGAACTATATCAGTTTTTACAATTATGGTTAATTCTGTACTTTGGCCAAATATTTTCAATAAGCAAAACATTCCTGGTAACTATAACTTTGTGTATTATTTAGATTGATTTTTAAAAAAATATTCTTCACAATAATATACTATCATTCTGTTTAAAATGATTGCTACATTTTGTAATATTTTTATTACCATATTTCTCAGAATCTTTGTGGTAATTTTTATAATACTATTATACTCCAAGTATTTTTTTTCTTTAAAACCAAGAAAAAGGTTTCAGGTAATGAATTTTTATAACATTCCATGAG